>NW_020837947.1:35538405-35718025 GCF_003676395.1 Aethalodelphis obliquidens | reverse complement strand
TGCCAACAAATACAGGAAAGGATGCTCAACATCACTAATCATTAGAGAAATGCAAATCAAAACTACAATGAAGTATCACCTCACACTGGTCAGAATGGCCATCATCACAAAATCTACAAACAATAAATGCTGGACAGGGTGTGGAGAAAAGGGAACCCTCTTGCACTGTTGGTGGGAATGTAAATTGATATGCCACTATGGAGAACAGTATGGAGGTTCCTTAAAAAACTAGAAACAGAACTACCATATGACCCAGCAATCCCACTACTGGGCATATACCCTGAGAAAACCATAATTCAAAAAGAGTCATGTACCACAATGTTCATTGCGGCTCTATTTACAATAGCCAGGACATGGAAACACCCTAAATGTCCATTGACAGATGAATGGATAAAGAAGATGTGGCACATATTTGCAATGGCATATTACTCAGCCATAAAAATAAACGAATTTGAGTTATTGTAGTAAGGTGGGTGGACCTAGAGTCTGTCATACAGAGTGCATAAGTCAGAAAGAGAAAAACAGGGCTTTCCTGGTGGCGCAGTGGTTGAGAGTCCGCCTGCCGATGCAGGGGACATGGGTTCGTGCCCCGATCCGGGAAGATCCCACATGCCGTGGAGCGGCTGGGCCCGTGAGCCACGGCCGCTGAGCCTGCGCGTCCGGAGCCTGTGCTCCGCAACGGGAGAGGCCACAACAGTGAGAGGCCCGAAAAACAAATACCGTATGCTAACACATATATATGGAATCTAAAAAAAAAAAAAAAGGTTCTGAAGAACCTAGGGGCAGGAGCGGAATAAAGACACAGACGTAGAGAATGGACTTGAGGGCACCGGGAGGGGGAAGGGTAAGCTGGGACGAAGTGAGAGAGTGGCATGGACATATATACACTCCCAAACGTAAAATAGATACTAGTGGGAAGCAGCCGCATAGCACAGGGAGATCAGCTCGGTGCTTTGTGACCACCTAGAGGGGTGGGATAGGAAGGGTGGGAGGGAGGCGAAAGAGGGAGGAGATATGGGGACATATGTATGCATATGGCTGATTCACTTTGTTATAAAGCAGAAACTAACACACTATTGTAAAGCAATTATACTCCAATAAAGATGTTTAAAAAAAAAAACCTACAGCAATAGAGAGGTGTGGAATTTTTGCTCATCTAAATATTGCTTGCATGTCATTATCTCAAAGACTTTATTCAAACATTATCATTCATTCCTTTTTGTTTTTTATTTTAATGAAATATTGAATTGGTAGAGAAAAATGATATATGTGTTATAAATAATCAAAGGAGACAACACCTGTGTGCTCACCACCCAGCTTAGCACTACCAGTACTTTGAAAGAGCTCTGTGTGCTTTTCATTGAATCCTTTCTCCATATCTCTATTAACCAGGCACACCCACTATGTTGCTTTATTTATAGTTTACCATCCATGTACATATCAATAAGTAATAGTTTTCATTTAGCATTTTAAAACTGCATATGAAATGAGATCATTCTGTATTTGATTTGCTTTTTAAATTAAGTAGTATTTTTCTGGGATTCATCATGTTGATAAGAGGAGCTGTGATCCGTTTGTTTTCACCACTCTGTAGTATTTCATTTTACGACTATACCACAATATAATTTAGCTCTTCTACTCTTTTTTTGCGGTACGCGGGCCTCTCACTGTTGTGGCCTCTCCCGTTGTGGAGCACAGGCTCCGGATGCGCAGGCTCAGTGGCCATGGCTCACGGGCCTAGCCGCTCTGCGGCATGTGGGATCTTCCCGGACCAGGGCACGAACCCGTTTCCTCTGCATCAGCAGGCGGACTCTCAACCACTTTGCCACCAGGGAAGCCCAGCTCTTCTACTCTTGATGGACATTTAGGTTGCTTCCAGTTTGGGTCTATTATGATGGTACTACTGTGAACATTCTTGTATATGTCTTCTGGAGCTTACGTGCAGGATTTCTCCCAGGGGATTGAATTGCTGAGCATGAGAACCTCCAACTTTACTAGATAATAACAAATTATTTTCCAAAGTTATTTTATCACACCAATTTACACTCCGACCTTTAGCGTATACAAGTTTCAGTCTATTTCCTTACCAGCACTTGATATTGTTAGATTTTTCCATTTTTGCTAATTTATGGGTATAATCAGACTCTCTTGTTTTAATGTGCATTTCTTGGTTACACAAGAAGTCAGTCCTCTTTTCAAAGGTTTATTGGTGACCATGTTTCTTCTGAAAAGTGCCAGTTTCAATTTTTTGCCTCATTCTTTCATTTATCCACTCGAGTCATTTGATTTGCTACTATGTGCCAAGTACTGTCATTGTCTAGAGGATACAAAGATGAATATGATGTAGACCCTGTCCTCATGAAGCTCCTGGCTTACTATCATTATTGCTTTCAGGGATCATACTAATAATCAAGACCAAAAAACAACAACAATTTTGAGCACCAATTATATGATTATCACTTTGTAAGACAGAAGTACATTTTATGAATTCAAACGTCAAGGAATTTACAAAACCATAGCTTACACAAAACAATAGGAAATTATTAAAAGTACCATACATTATGTTACATATATTATAAAAATTCAGAGGATGTAATAAGCAGAAAAAAGTAATTGATCAAGTGTGTCCATGGTTTAAATTTAAATTTCTTTTCTTTTATGTAACTAATGTAAAAACATTTTTTCCTATAGCTTACTTATTAAATGAGGAAAATGGAAAAAAAGAACCATTTTTATTTAAGTCAATAAGATAATAGTGATCAACATGGAGATGTGGCAAAGATTAGTTTTAATTAAATAAAAATTATGCTGAAGAAAGAAACACTTTCACAAATCAACATGCTTATCCAATAAATGCAAGTATGTTGTGTTTGCTGTTAAACTTATTTTTTTTTTTAAGAGTACTTTTTTTTCTTTTAATTTATTTAATTTATTTATTTTTGGCTGCGTTGGGTCTTTGTTGCTGCATACGGGCTTTCTCTGGTTGCCGTGAGCGGGGGCTACTCTTCGTGGCAGTGTGTGGGCTTCTCATTGTAGTGGCTTCTCTTGTTGCAGAGCACGGTCTCCAGGCACGCAGACTTAAGTAGTTGTGGCTCGCGGGCTCCAGAGCACAGGCTCAGTAGCTATGGCGCGCGGGCTTAGTTGCTCCACAGCATGTGGGATCTTCCTGGACCAGGGCTCGAACCCGTGTCCCCTATGTTGGCAGGCGGATTCTTAACCACTGTGCCACCAGGTAAGCCCCTAAACTTATTTCTTAATTGAAAGTTTTCCCCAACTTTCTGGGGAATTTGGTAACCTCCAATAAGCAGCTGCTAGGATTGACTCTCACCAAAATTGTAATGCATAGAGTTCAATTATTCATTTGAAATAGAACCTGAGATATCATACAATTCCTTTTTCCTTCTGTGGAACACTCCCCATGAACCACCCTATTTGTAAAGACTGCTCTAAAGAACACTCCATAGTGCCACCAGAAAATTTGTTGTAGCTGGGGAGTCTTAAAGAATACAGGATTTAGGCTGGGCAAATCCAGGCGGGAATCCTGGTTCCCCAACATATTTGTATGACATACTTGTATAACTTATAAATAAGTTATAAACTTTCTAAGTTTCCTAAACTACAAAGCAAGGATAATTGTAAGAATTGATTCTAATATTGTGGATTCAGCATTCAAAACCATAACTTACACAAAACAATACGCAAATTATTAAAAGTACTATATATTATATTATGTATATTATAGAAATTCATAGAAATAATTTAGAAATTCATCTAAAAGAAGACAATAAGAGGTAGACATTATTCAGGATGACTCAGTTTAATTCTTTTTCTGCTTTCTGCTCTCAGCAGAAATATAGCAGTGTGATTGATAAAAAATAGTATTATGAGGGGTTAGCTTTCAAGTGAAGTCCTAGCAATCTACTTCTTGGTTTAATTGATTATTTAATTCATTGATTTAGCACCAACCATATGTCAAGCACTGTACTAGATGCTGTTGAAAGTCCTTCCTTTCCTTCCTACCTTAGTTACTCTCAGACATCCTTTATAATTCTAGAATTTGTCAGCCCAATCAAGGTCCACTGTAGTAGCCCAACCCTGGGTGAATGATGATTATTTATTTAAATAAAGTAATTTGACAGGTCCAGAAATATATTTTTGGTATACAGCAAATAACCCCTGCTATATTTTCTGCAGGTTAAATAATTTCTATTCCTTTACCCTTAAGGAGCCTCTTCATATGTGGAGTATTTCTGCAGACAGTCCTTCAGCATTTCCCCACTCTTTGAAAGCACAGAAATGGAGCACAATATTCTGGCTCTACGAAGCAGTAATTTCATACTATGTGTAGGTTATGTGATATATTTCTGTGTCTAAATGACAATGTCATGTAGAAAAACTGACTAAAAATAAGAGTAGAGGGAATTCCCTGGCTGTCCAGTGGTTAGGACTCAGGGCTTTCACTGTGGTGGCCGGGGTTCAATCCCTGGTCAGGGAACTAATATCCCCCAAGCTGTGCAGTGTGGCAAAAAAAAAAAAAAAAAAAATTCCATTAAAAAATAATAAATAAATAAATAGTGGTATATATACATAAAAAAACAGTAGAATAGATAAAACACAAAATGATTCTAACCATAACAAAATAAAACTCCATTAAAAAATAAATCAAACAAGAGAAATATGCTACTGCTATTAATGACTACCCTGCAATCTCCAGACTCTTTCTTCTTTGACTTCTTTGACCTTGACTTATCCTCACTCTGCTCCTTCAGACTTTCCTCCTTTGTCCTCTTCTAGCCAGTCAGGCTTGCAAACCTCCACTCTTCATTTTGCTGTACTCAATCTCTTGGCATGCATTTCCATTCTTGAGAGTTCAATTCTCAATTCAAAGATGAATCTCCTCAGAATCTATCATCATTAGTCAAAAATGTCAACCCATGTATAGGACAGCTTCACTTGGATGCCCTCTCTTTAGTCCAAACCTAAATGCAACTTAACTTCCTGCTGTGCCTCGTTCTGAATCAACACCCTTTCCAAATTAATAGGCCATAATCAAAACCTTAATCATTTTCCCCTTTGATTCCTACTCAACTGTGATAAACAGTCTTACTGCCCTTTCTTACCTGTGCCTACAACAGTGACTGGCATGGAGTGAGAATTAAGAAGTGTTTGCTAAATCAGTGAATGAATGAATGAATGAGTGACAATAACTCTGTGAAGCATGCATGGGAGCTAGTAGCATCTCCATTGTACAGAAAAAGCTCCAGAGGCTCAGAGAAGCTGAGTCACTTTCCCAAGGTAACTCAGCTGATATTGGCAGACAGGATTATTTCACAGTCTCTGGCTCCTGAACAAGAGTGTTTTCTTTGCTTTCCTAAGACCTCTTTTTCTTCTCCATATTTGCTCTTCTGCAATATCTAGTTATTGATAGGTTTGCTGTCTCTTTCTCACACTAGTCCAGACCCTCACCACATGGAGTCATGTTTAAAGCTATGGTCTCCTAGACAGAGTTGCTTACTGTGGTCTGGCTTCCACTGGTCTATTCTGAACCCAACAGCCGTGTCTCACCACCCGTCTTTACTTACTCTCCTTCATCTTCTCCTTGACCTTTTTACAATATCCTATTCTCTTCACTGCTACTTCCTTCTTGAATTTCTCTGATCTGGTTATAAACTCTCTTACTGCTCCTTTGCTGTTTTCTTTCTGGTTATTCTACTTCTTCCCATTCTCCTATAATATATTCTCACCTTGGTTTATTACTTGGTCTTCTGTCCTTTTTCTAGATTCTCTTTTTGAGAGAGCTCATATCTTCTCAAACTTCTAAGCTAATATCTCCAAAATCCCTACCTTCCTAAGTTCCATCCAGTATTTCCAACCACCATTTACCTGTGCTGCCACAGCTGGGATCCAACTGAACTTACCTTCTGTCCCGAGTCTGTTTCCCCACCTCAACCTCCCTACCACTTTTCATGCCACTCCAACTTTACTAACCACATAGAACACAACTCATATTGTCATTACTGATTCTTCCCTATTATTCTTAAGCTTTTCTATCCTATCAAATACCAAGGCTTCTTGCATTCACTTTGTAACTCCATAGATTGTCTTAAGGTCCTCCATAATCTGGCTGCACTAACCTGTCTTACCCGGACCTGCACTGTTCCCTAGCACAGGTGCCCTTCTATAGCCAGCCTGGTACAGCCACACTGGATGCCCAGGCCTTGGTCATCCTGGATCCCCTAAGATTAAATGCCCATTCCCACTCTCTCAAGCTTTCCAGATCCTGCTAGCCTCTAGGCTATTTTGGGAACCAGTTTTCCAGTTCTATTTTCATTCTCATATCCACTTCTTTCTCCCTTCCCTCATTACATATTTCAATTATTTGAAGTACTTACCACATAGCAAAGAGTCGAGGAAAGGTGCCTTTGTTTTTGTTAATGGCGATAATAATAAGAAATATATTTCTGTCTTAATTCCTCAGTGAAAGACTCCTTAAACACTTCTGCTTTTTTCTACCCCTGGACCATTAATAAATACTCTTCCTTTTCCTCTTCCAAACCAGGCTCAGCACAGCTAAAAGGAAAGTAAGACAAAGCCACAGGAGCTGTAATTAAGCTCTTGGTTTATTTCTGTGCTATTGTGAAATTTCAGGCTTAAAATGAAATGGTCAAAAAAAACCCCCAGTAGCTTAAAAGTTAGCAAAGGTTAGAATGATTTTGAAATTTCAGGATTAAAAAAAAATGTAATGTCTATATAGCACCATTTTATCTTCTTTTTGACTCCAACATTTCCATATTCTCTTTTGGGGAATTCCCAGAGTCCTTCTTTGCCCTGAATGTAAGAATTCCAAATGATACTTAACTATTTTTGAAAGACCTATATGATTAACCTACAGGGAATCGACACACTGGATGCAAGAACTTTGCCATATTTGCGTGAAGGTCTTTGAGAAAAGTTAAAATACAACAGGTAAAATAATTACTACAGTGTGTTAGTAACAGAAAATATAAAGCAGCTACTTGATAATTAACCAACAACATATCTCAGAAAAGATCTTAGATTCATAAAGAAGAACCGGGTAAGAACAGCTCCAACATACGCAATTTACAAAGCACAAAATCTGAATATATGAAACTTGACTCTCAGCGTGATGCAAAATAGGTATAATCCCTCCTAAAATGATTTTCCTCCTCTTATTAGTCAAACGAAGCTCCAGATTAACAAAGGCTCAATAAATTAATGCTTGTATACACATCCAAACTATTTCCAAAGCTGGAAAACGCAAATTTATAAGTGACGTAGTTGTATTTAGAGTACTTTAGAATCAGGGATCATTTTGTTGCTTATTTGATTGCAAATATCTGTAGAAAGGTATGGCGTATTTTAAATCTTAGGTTCAATAATATTCAAAGCTAATTGAATTTTTAAAATCTTAGGTTCAATAATATTGAAACGTAATTGAATTTAAAATCTTAGGTTCAATAATATTCAAAGCTAATTGAATTTGTACAACCATCATAACTCATTTGCAAACAAGAAAAGTTGCTTCCCTGACCGGGAATCGAACCCGGGCCGCGGCGGTGAGAGCGCCGAATCCTAACCACTAGACCACCAGGGAACTTGCTAGCTTCTTTCTCTCTTAGTGTATTTGTTTCTTTAGAAATCGCCACGTAAACCTGGCCAATAAAAAAAGAGATTGTTGCCTCTAAGCCCTGCCCACTTCGTTCCTGTTTTGGGTTTCTGTAGGTTTGCAATGCTTCACGATAAAAAGTTGGGGAAAAAAGAAATAGATATTTCTAGGAAATAAAAAATAAAATAAATAAAATTAAAATAGCATATACAATTTCTAGGAGGATACGGGAGGAACTGTTGAATTTCTTCACTTGACTAAACCCGGCAAATGCTCTGCGCTCTCAGGCGATCTCCGCGGCGGCTCCTAAGGGGAAAGGCTGGCTCCTCCAAATCGAATCCTCTTCCGACTGCCATGCTGGAAAAGACTTCCTGGGATTTCATCCTAATTATGTAACATGTAAATATCTGTATCTAGACAATGTTAAAGTACTGTCCAGAACCTTGCAATTTGCTTTATCATTTTCTCAATCATCTAGCTGCTCTTTCTAAATCTAACCTCTTTCTCTCTGTGTGTATGTCTTTGTCTTTTCCTCTCACGCAGATGTTAAATCCCACTAAACATTTTACTAAATCTAACGGTAAGATTGCCACGGGCGGAGAGTGTTTCCCGGTGTAGAGCTTGGCACAGAGCAGATGCTCTGTAAGTGTGGGTGATGAAGGGCCTCGTGGCCTTTAGGACGCGACTACTTAATTTACTTATTTGAGAGTCAGATTAACGAAAGTGGGAGGGCTGTGGGTAATTCGCTTAGTGAAGAACCAGGGCATCTGCACCCGGATCGGAGTAAAACGCGTTTTAAACGCGTAAACAGCGTTAAAACGCGCTGTTTCCATTATCCTCCTGCTTTTCAAGCTGTTATTATCTGGGCAAGTGCTTCCTTTCTCCGCATTATGTATGAGAAACGGCCAGGAAATGATGCAATTACCAAAGGAGTCAAGAAACCTTCCAGCCCAGCCTCAGTTCGGAAGCCCTCATGAAATACGAGCAGAAGACAATAGGATGAAACTCAGTTTTGAAAGCGTCAGCCGTTACAGTTGGACAAATGTAACCCTAGAGACCCCGCTCCGCTGCAAAATGGAAGGAGGCTTAAGTAAAACAGATATAAATTTGTAATGAACTTGCGCACAACCTCCGGCGCCATTGTGAATTACAGCCTTCGTCCATCACCTAGAATTTAGGTGAGCCTGAGCTAGAATATTTTTTCTTGTTTTCAGCAACTCAGAAATGGAGTTTAGATTACTGATAAAACTTATCTAAAATTATTTAATAATATGCAAACAGGAAGATTAAAATGACTTATTAAGACTAATAAGTAAAGATGGAAACATCACCAGAAGAAATTTCTAAACAACTACTATATTTTAGATGGGACCCACACCCCTTTCCTATATCAAGGAATTTTTAGGAAATCGAGTGCAGTAGGTGGAGATTTTACCTCTCAACTGGGGGTTTTCAGAGCTTAGCATGAAAGAGCATCTGATTTTGAATTAAAAGATAAAGCAGATATTACTTTTAGAATAATTTAAATTTGTTTTAATAGGTTTAGTCACAGTCTTGTACAAAAGGTACGAAAGGGTACAGCGAGAACCATCATTCCTCTTTTATCACTCTCCATTTCTTCTTCCCAGAGTTGACCAGTGTTAACAGTTTCTTCTGTATCCTCCTAGAAATTGTCTATGCTATTTTAAATTTTATTTATTTTATTTTTTATTTCCTAGAAATATATATTTCTTTTTTCCCCAACTTTTTATCTTGAAACATTCCAAACCTACAGAAAACTACAAGTATAGAACATTGAACACACATATATGCTTCATCTTGACCTGTGCTAATTTAGTAGTACCAGCATCCACCGTGTGACTTTTGTGCACTGAAATGTGGTTAGTAAGAGTTTAGGTGTTCTATAAGTGTTGCATGCATACTGGAATTTTTTTTTTTTTTTTGTGGTAGGCAGGCCTCTCACTGCTGTGGCCTCTCCAGTTGGGGAGCACAGGCTCCGGACGCGCAGGCTCAGCGGCTATGGCTCACGGGCCCAGCCGCTCCGCGGCATGTGGGATCTTCCCGGACGGGGGCACGAACCCGCGTCCCCTGCATCGGCAGGCGGACTCTCAACCACTGCGCTACCAGGGAAGCCCGCATACTGGATTTTTAAGCCTTAGTATGGAAAAAAAAAAATGTAAAATATCTCATTAATAATTTTTACATTGAGCACATTTTAAATGCTAATTGAATATGAGTTAAAATATTAAAATTAATTTCACTTTCTTCTTTGTTTTTAACCTAGCTACTAGAATATTTAAAATTATTGATATATATATATATATGGCTTGCATTATATTTCTATTTTATAGTACTAATCTAGATTCACCAGTTGTCAATATTTTGCCATATTTGCTTTCTCTTGATCTTTTTTCTGAGCCATTTGAGGTTAGTTGCAGACACCATGATACTTTACTTCGAAAAACTATACCATATATTTCCTAAGAACAAGCAATACAATTATCACACTTAGGAAATTTAAATTTAATACAATATTATTTATGATACAGTTCATAGTCAAATTTTTCAATTGTCCTAACACCTTTTATACTTTTTCATTTTTATCCAGGATCCATTCAAGGATTATACACTGCATTTAATTGCCAAGTTTCTGTAGTCTCCTTCCTTTAATCTGAAACAATTCCCCAATTTTTTTTTTATAGCATTGAATAGTGGAAGACATTTGCTTCAGAAAGTCCCTCAATTTAGACAAGTATTTCTCTTGTCAGGAAAACTACCTTAAGTGATATGTCCTTCTCAGTGCATTATATCATAATTCAAATAATGCTGATGTATTGTGTTATCTCTAATGGTAAATGTGGTAGGCAGAATAATGGCTCCCACAGAGATGTACCTGTCCTAATCTCCAGAGTATATGAATATTACTTCACGTGGCAGTAGGAATTTTGCAGATGTGTTTAAATTAAGGATTTTGAGAGAGAGATTAGCCTGGATTATCTGGGTGGGCCGGAAATCATCACAGGGGTCCTTTTCAGTCAAGGAGGGAGACTGGAGAGTTGGAGTCCCAGTGATGTGATCCCAGGAAGACTCTACCAGCGTTTAACTGGCTTTGAAGATGGAGGCAGGGGACCATGAGCTAAGGAATGCAAGGGGCCTCTAGAAACTGAAAAAGGCAAGGAAAATGTTCTCCCTCAGCACCTCCAGAAAGAAAGCAGCTCTGCCAACACCGAGATTCTGACCCATGTCAGAATTCTGGACTACAGAACCGTAAGATAATAAATTTGTGCTGTTGTAAGCCACTAAGTTTGTGGTGAATTTTTTACAGCACCAATAGGAAACAAACACAGTAAGTCTGATCATTTGGTGAAGGTGCCTGCCATATTTCTCCATTGTAAAGTTACCCTTTACACTTGTAATTAACAAATAACAACAACAACAACAAAAAGCAAATATCACCATGAAGTAATACTTTGAAAATGTATGAATTTTCTGTTCCCCCTCAAAATTTCACCCAGTGGTTTTAGCATCCACCGATTATGCTTGCCTGAATCAATTACTACTATGTTGACCGCAAAACAGTGTAATTTTATTATTCACCTGTAAAGAACTTTCCTTTCTGTATTCCCTCTTTTTATTCTTTATTTAATTTTAAAATATCAGTTTGGACTCATTCTTTTTTTATTTTTGTGGTTTTAGTCAATGTGTTATAATCTACTGCTGTCATTATTAATACTTAAATTGTTCCAAATATGGCCAGAAGGAGTGTCTGTAAGCTGGCTCCTGTATTCTTTTGACAGGTCCCTATAAATTTTTGAGCAATTACTTTCTAGCATAAGATGGTGCAGGCACACCCTCTACTAGCATAAGATGGTGCAGGCACACCCTCTACTTTGTAAACTGATTTATGGAGAATTAACATCTTTATGCATGTATCTTTTCTCTTTTAATTTCCTTGTTTAAAATTTTACACAACCAGGGGCATACTCTACATACTCTTCTGTGACCTTTTTTTAAATTAATTTCTTTTGAAGCATGTCCATTCTTTACATAAAGAGTTTTTTCATTATTTTTGATAACTGCATGGTATTCCATTGTATAGATATTTTATTAAAGTAGTTTTATATCATTGGTCATTTAGATTATTTTCAATTTTTTGTTCTTAACAAAGTACTACAACAAATAACCTTGGTGCCACATAATAGGCCTTTAGTTTTTATTAATTGACCCACAAATGACTTACCTTATGGACTGCCAATTTCTGACTTGAAAATGTTATATATTGGAAGAAAAATCATGGCATCCAATTCAAATTCAGTTCTCGTTATAATTTATGGGCAATGTAATTTTTCAACTTGATTTCAACCTGACTCAGCTATTCTTCTTCTGTTCATTAATTTGTTCATTTGCTGAACAAATATTTATCGACTGTCTATTATATGCAAGTCACTATGTTAGGCACAGGATGCCTGATCCTGAAGTTTAGTCTGGCGGGGTTCAAGTAAACAAGCAATTACAGTCAGTAGAGTAGTGGATAGTAAAAGAAACGTTTGACTATACTTCAATTTAATAAGTTCATTTAATACATTGAAAGCATGTTATTTATCGCACATACTTTGCTGATAGGGATGTAAAATCGTACAGCCACTCTGGAAAATACTTCGGCAGTTTCTTATAAAACTAATTATGCACCCATCAATTGTACCCTTAGGCATTTATACCAGAAAAATGAAAATTTATGTTCACATAAAATCTGCACATGAATGTTTATAGTAGCTTTATTCATAATAGCCTAAACTGGAAACAACGGAAACATCCTTCAGTGGGTGAATGGTTAAACTGTGGGACACACATACCATGGAATATTTCTCAAAAAAAAGAACAAACTATTGATACATATAACAACTTGGATAGATCCCAAGGGAATTATGCTGAATTAAAAAAAAAAAAAGCCAATCCAAAAGGTTATACACTGGATGATTCCATTTATCTAGAATTTTTGAAATGATAGAGATGAGAACATATTAGTGATTGACAGGAATTAGATGGGGTGGGGAGGAGGATGGAGGTGACTGTAAAAGGGTAGGTGTGGTACCTTTGTAGGAGTGATACAGCAGTCCTGTAGCTCGGGGGTCCCCAACCCCCCCTGTCAGGAAATGGGCCACACAGCAGGAGGTGAGCTGCAGACAGTGGAGCTTCATCGGCTGCTCCCCATGGTCCCCCATCGCTCACATTACCACTGAACCATCTCTTCCCCCACTCCCACCCGGTCCGTGGAAAAATTGTCTTCCGTGAAACCGGTCCCTGGTGCCAAAAAGTTTGGAGACCGCCGCTGTAGCTTATCGTGGTGGTGGTAGAAGGATCTATACCGATGATAAAATTGCATAGAAATCACACACACACAGGCAAGAACATGTATAAAACTAGTGAAATGTCAATGAGCTCTAAAGATCATACCAATGTCATTTTCTGGTTTTGATATTTACTGTAGTTGTGCAAGATGTTATCTTTGGGAGATAACTGGGGGAAAACCTGGGACTTCCCTGTACATTTTTTGCAACTTTCTGTGAATCTCTATTTCCTTCGAAAAACTCCCTTTTCCGCTGATTGCACTGTAATTTTCTTTCACTCAAGTAAGTCCAGTAAACAATCACCACTTAACATCACTTTGAGTTTAGGGATTCATTTCAACATTTTAAATTATATCTTAGCACAGTATCTTAGCACTAGATTATTTAAATAAGTTTTTCAGAAATTATTAAAAAAAAAAGAATTCTCAAGCTATTAAATAGACTATCTTTAGCAGAAATAAGGCAGCAGAAACTGTCCAAGGGTAGATACTTTTTAATTAACTGTGAATAAAAGAAAGGGACAAATTTGGGGGGGGGCTTATTCTAAATAAGCAGCCATACGTTCTACCTACTAACAGGCGCCCAGACAGCAATCCGTTCCTATATATGTCAGTATTTCTTTCTCAATACACTCTGGCAGGCTCTTTCTCTTTTCAAATGACAAGGAGATTTCTACCTCCTCTTTAGACGAGATTTCTACCTCCTCTTTAAACAAGATTTCTACCTCTTCTTCATAACAAGCCGAGAGAAGCACTGGACCTAGGCCTATCCACAAAAGGACCTATTTACATTCTTCTCAAAACTCAAGATGGTATCTAAGATGTTCTGGACCAATGACCCCAGTTGTGAAAATGAGCTACTGCCTTCAACACTATTAAATAGTGAACTCTATTCTGCCTCTTTAGGTGCAAGATGGCTCCCCCACAGACCTCCAAGATGTCATCAGTGTTTCCCTCCCACGGAACCCCTGTGTCTCAACTAGCCTACGTCAGGTGTGTGCAAGGAGGTGTGTTTCTCTTTGTGCTAGGAAAAGCAGGATGGGTTTAACCACTAGAGAATGAACTTTCTTGGTGCTGGTAGATTAAACTCACCAACCAGTACAAAAATCTCCTCTTCAACATCTTTACCGAGAAAACTCCCAAAGAAGTTTCTATTCTTTCTGTAGTTGTGAGCTCATTACTTACCAGGGAGCTTTCATTTTGACAAGGTGTTGCAGCAGTATTTGCCAGTGTTTCTGGAACTCCAGTTTCATGAGAGGTTACCAGTGCTGTGGTCAGAAGCAGACATACATACTTCATTACAAAACTATTCTTGGATAGATATGTAAGAAAAATACAGAACACATTTGCAATAATGGTTGCTGTTGTTTGGTGATGTTCCCAAAGATGTGGAAATCATACCCACCTCCTCCAGGAAGTCCCTTGGGTGAACACCTGATGCCTGAACTCAGGGATCCAGTTGTCTCCCACTATCCAATTCCTGCCCTGAGGAGCAAAAAAAAGGAGGGCAAGTGACCCTCTTTTCTTCCTTTAAGAGCTGAAGGCCTTTCTGCTTCTGTCTACCCCCAAAGTCTCATCATACAGCTTTCTTTACCCCAGAAAAAGTGAGATGACAATTCTGCCTAAATTCCACTAAAATGGCCTCTACCCTTCAACAGAGATAGAAAGATCAGTTTTCATTTTTAATAGAGGCCCTCATATCCATAAAATCAGTGTAGCATTACAATTTTTCATCAACTCAGCATTTACCAAGCATTTTCTATTAGCTAAGTACAGTGAGGGGTGCCAAGGATACAATTTTTTAAAAAGAAAACCTTTTTTATAATAATGTATATTGCTATAAAAATACCTAACTTTTCTTGAAGGTCACGTTCTAGACTTTAGCCTAAGCGTCATTCACAGATTATCTCATTTAATCCCTATATCCACCCTGAAATTTGGTACTATTATCATCCCCCTTTTACAGATACAGAGGTTAAGTAATTTACCCAAGGTCAGCATGTGATGGAGCCACAGTCTGAAGCCAGAGCCCGAACTCTTAGAGATTACCCTGTTCTTAAGAAGTACACATTCTAATGAGGTTTGATCTGTAGTGTACTAAGATTTCCCCAATAACTTTATATACTGTATCTCATTCTCCCAATTAAAATTTCACCTTGTAGTTAGAGCAGTGCTATCCAGAAGAATTTCTGGCAATAACGGAAATGCTCTATTCCATGCTGTCCAATGAGTAGTCTCTAGCCACGTGTGGCTCTTTAGCACTTGAAATGTGGCTAGTGAAATGAAAAACTACATTTTAAATTTAATTTAGTTTCAATTTAAATGGCCACATGTGGCTAGTGGGTACTGTATTGGACAGCACAGATCTAGAGGATGAGGAAATGGTTTTATTTCTTTGGATTTCTCTATAAAGACAAGGCTTAGGCAAATCAATAAATGCTGAGTTAATGAAAAAGAATAAATGAACAATCATTAAGGGGGAATTTTCTTCCTCTTTAAACTGTAGAGCAGAAATCTTTAGTCTACCGTGACTTTCATTGTAATAAAATGTTATAATAAGCATATGATACAGCCTGCAGTCCTAGAGCAGTTCATGAAGACAGTAAAGAGGATCCTTAAATTATAAGCAATGTTTTTCAAAGGCTGACAAACCATTTATAATTGATGGTTACTACTTTTAGAACACATAGTTATATCTTTGCCTAATAAAAAAAAAGATCACTGCTTAATTTTTTTTCTTGACAAAATCTGGGGTCCATAGAGAGAAAAACAAAAGGGAACTCTTGGTGGTGAAAGGATGGAAACAATCAAGAATTGCAACTCGGGCTTCCCTGGTGGCGCAGTGGTTGAGAGTCCTCCTGCCGATGCAGGGGACACGGGTTCGTGCCCCGGTCCGGGAGGATCCCACATGCTGCGGAGCGGCTGGGCCCGTCAGCCATGGCCGCTGAGCCTGCACGTCCGGAGCCTGGGCTCCGCAACGGGAGAGGCCACAACAGTGACAGGCCCGCGTACCTCAAAAAAAAAAAAAAAAAAGAATTGCAACTCAATGGACATTTCATGCAGAAACTACAGACTAAAGCAGACTCTTTACAAATGTGAGACTCAGCAACTGCCAGATTCTCGTTAAGTGACTTTGTTTTGTCACTTATTCATCACAAATATACATATAGATTCCTATAGTCAATTCGTTCTGAATATGGGGCTAGATATGATGAATAATAATGGGTACTTTTGAAAATAAACTGGGGCTCTATATCAAATCAGAGTCTCTGGAAGTAACCAAGTCATGTGCCCTGTGTTTCCTGATCCGTATACAATGCAGCTCCTACCCTGCTCCCCACTGGATGTCCACTTTACTTAAAAGAACTCATCTCAGAAAGTCTAAGCAATTTTATCACAGTTTGTACTGCTATGGAACATGTCTCTTCTTTGCCTGTTTTTAAAAAATTCATCTTAGATTTCAAAATCGTTAAAGAAGTGTGAGAGCAACTCACTTTCTCTGATGATCCCAAACCATGTTCTTCTGATTCAATGAAATCAGCTCTTTATACCTTAGAAGCCTAATTTTCCCTTGGAAATAATTTGCAAATAACGTAATGAATGCCTAAAGAGAAAAGAGTAAAATACCCAGTTCTTCACATTCAAACCAAAACGATGCAAACCTGAGGTCCAATTTTATACATGCTCAGTATATCATGGGCGATTATTCCATATTTTGCAAGATAATATAGCATGACCACTTGCAACTGAAATCCCAAAGCCATCACTGTTAAATGCTTCGCTCAGTCTTCCACGAGAGGCTGTTACAGCTTAAGCAGCATCAACGAGCCAGAGGAGGCCGCTATCTAGTGTGCCTGTGTGTCTGGCCTCTGACACACCAATGTTATCGCACCAGCTGCAGGCTCCACCATGAAGTTTTTTTCTGTGCGGACGGGTAAACCGCACGGCCAAATCCTCCTAGTCATCTTGCAGTGCTGGTCATGGGACCGTAGAAGGAACAGCTCCCAGATGGGGATGGGAAGTTCACAGGCACTGCCCCGCAGCTGATGCAAATCTTCCCAACCCAGGCTCTCTCGGGTCTTTGCCAAGAGTCGTCCTGGAGGGCTCAATTGCTACGTCCCTATTGCTGTAATGGCAGCATCCGGGATGCTGTGCCTAGGATGGGAGCGGGAGGGGGGAAGAGATGGTGGGCCCCTTTGAGAAACACAACGCCGTTAAGGACAGAAGGATGAATTTATTGTGACCAGTGGTCCCCGAACTGGAAGGAAACTCAAGGCTTTAAAGCTCAGGGAGACACTCTTTAACTCCAGCTCTGCTCTCAGAGGCGTATTCCCACGAACAGTGGTGGCCACAGCGAGGCAGCTGTAGGAGATGCAGCCCGGGTAGACGTAAGAAGACCCTCCCAGGCTTAGCCGCCGGGCGTCCGACCGCCGGAGTCGCAACGAGCTCACTCCCGGGAGGCGTCACAAAGGGCTGAGGCCTGCGGAGGCCTAGCGCGCACCTCTCCGGGGCGGAGCCGCCGGGCTCGGGCTGGGGCTGCGCCGGGTCAGCGGAGGCTGCAGCCGCCAGGGGGTGGCGCGGCTCCCAGACCGCCAGCTAGGAGGTCGCCGGAGCAGGGAGGATGCCGCAGCAGCAGCCCGAACGGCCGAGCTGAGCCGCCGAGCTCCCCGGCCCCCGCCGCAGCGGAGGGGCGCAGAGCGTGGCGCGGGCCGGGCGGAGCTAGAGGTGGGCGTCTGCACCGCGTCGCGCCACCCGCTGCTCCCCGCCTCCGGCCAGGCCCGGCAGCCTGTCGTGGCCGATGTCCTGACCGCGGGTGCATCTGCAGGGTTGGCTAGGCACCGCGCCTGGGGAAAGGCCTGAGGAGTCCCCGCGGCGACCGCGTCCAGTAGCACCGGACGCCGGTCCCCCGGGGTGCGCGCTTGGGCGCTCCTCCCTCCTGCCCCAGCACCGCGTCACCGCAAGGTCCTCCCCCGACCCCTCCTCCCACCCACCCTGGAGGATGCGCTCCCAGGCGCCGAGCGGCAGAGGCCACCGCTCTCAGAAATGCGTGCACCGGCTCCCTTTTTCCCGGACCCGAAGAGCCGGCGCCCCCGCCCTGTAGGTAAGTAGGTGAGGCGGGGACTAGCCGTCGCAGCCGCCCGCTGCTGCTGCTGCTGCTGGGTAGGGGCGGGGGGCCGGGGCCAGGACCCGCCAAACTTGCCTCCCTCTGGAGCTCGGTGCAGCGCTCGGAGGTGTCCTAATGGCGCTGGGCGCAGACCCCTGTTAACCTGACAACCTCTTCTTGAGCTCGGGAGGCCCAGCTGTGGCGAAGGAGAGCTTGACCCTTCCCCGCCCACACCCTGGGCCCCGTGGGGTGCGCGCTTCGGGCAGGGACGGGGAGGATGTGTTGCTGTGTGGATTATTGGGGGGTGAAGGGAGAAATACCGTTGAATTTTCAGCAGCTCAGGTGGAAATATGTCACCGTATTTTTTCGGCTTGATGAACAGATGCGTTCTTCCTGTTCTCTCTCAATATGTAGCCACGCACAGCGTTATTTCAGCGGCATGGAGAAGTCGCTGTGGATTTTTGTGTATTTCAGAGTTGGCAGGCTGATACATAAAATTGATGTCTCCAACCCTTACAGTCAACATTTTAGGGCCAGTTAGAGAAGGCTCCTCTAGGAGTCAAATATTCAAGAGATAGATGAGGCTGAGGAATTCTTGTGCTGCCTACCTGGCAGCCTTCGGCTTTCGTGAAGAGCGTGGCAAGTTTGATACAGGTGTAGGGAGTTGAGAATCTGCTGGAAGGATGGACGGAGTCGGCCAGCAGAGGCAGCCTTGGGCGCAGCCTAGCTTCCAACTGGATGTTAATAAGGTCTGTATTTCTGAGAAACTGGTTATAAATTCTTTCTTCTCTCCCAAGTGTAAAGTTCATACATCAGAGCCTTTGGCAAGATTATCTCTTCACAGGCTATCATTTTTAAATTTCGTATTAAGCAATAGGTTTAGAGCCTTGGAAAGTGGATCACTGTAAGCGCCAATTTTATTAACGTATTAAGGTTTAGAGCTTTGGAAAATGAACCAGTGTAAGCTCCAGGAGGACAGTGTCTTCGTCTTGTTCAGTCCTGTAATCCCCTAGTCTGATGAATAGTGGGCGCTCATTAGTTATTTGTTGAATGAACTGTGTTTCAAGCTTCATCTAAAGACAATTTAGGATTAAAATGTGTTTTCCTGTGGCCGTTGAAGTTTAACTGGATTTTAAAAATTACTTCTTTGTATAAATAGTCAAATGAGGTTATCCCAGCATTTAAGTTGAATCTTGACATTTTTAGGGCCATATGTTATCCTTCTTTAATGTGTTATTAAATAAGGTAATTCTCCCCAACTCTTAATATAAGTTAATTTCATTTCTAAGCTTGCAATTTTTTTCTAATTGGTAATCAGACTTATTTTAATTAAACTCTAAAACACAATTAAAAAGTACAATTTATGTTTAAAGGAAATTCTAGGTTACTCTAGAGGTAACAATGATTTGGTTAATAAGTGACATATTAACTCATTTTAGAGTTGAGTTGTTGTGGTTGACCTAATTATAATGTATTTATTACAGGTAAAAGTGGAAATAAAGCATTTAGAAGTGTCTGTGATTCCTAAATGATTCAAAATACATGGTATAGATACACATTTTCAACTGCATGGTTTTCCTCAGTATATAAACATATCAGTTTTCAAGTTTGACACCCAGGGTGGTTGTGACATTGCAGGTTTGGAAGGTTTGGTGCCTCTCTGCTTTTAAATCTTACGTTATCTTGAAATAATCAAGAATAACTGCATCACATTTCATTTGCTTTATTTTTGCACTGTGATACAATATTTCCTGTTTTGTTTTTATTTTCCTGTTACGTAAGTTTTCTGAGTCAGTATTAACCTTTTTTCAATCACTTTGTTTAACAGAATTATCTGGGAGTGGTCCAGTCACTTATTTTCTTTCTTTCTCTTTTGTCATTTTAATACCTCTTCACCGTCCTTACTACATATTACCCAAATGACTTATTTTCACAAAACTATGGTAAGCCCTAGTTTATTACTATTGCTTCTCCAGCCTACTTGGGCTCTTCCTAGATGGTGAGGAAATAACACTTTTATGTAAAAGGTAGTGAGATTGGGGGAACCAGCAGTGGGAGGGAGCTTATGAAAAATAGGTTATGATTTATTCAAACAGAGAAAAAATTCTCCCATGAAATAAAGATAATTACATTTTACACATCTTCTATTTGTAGTCAAGGATATTGAGCAGTTAATTTATATTGTTCTTTCTTGCTCACTTTAAACTTCTCAAAAGAGCCCTCCCCTGTGGTTACAGTAAACTCTCTTTACTTTGTTGCAGATAATAGACACTTATTTGTTCATTTGACAAAGAGAAGTTGAGCGCTTGACTGTGTGGCACTCTTGACCTTGAAATCAGTTCCTAATGTCAGAATGGAAGAGGCATTTTTCTGTGTGTGTCCTGCATCCAAATGGGTAGCGCCCCTGCAATTGAATGACTCACTACCTGGGTCCTGACAAGTGAGCCCCCCGGTACCCTGACTCCACATGCACCACTGGAATGAAATCCTAAGACCTAGATTTACTCTATCTTACTTTTCTATGTCTTTCCTAAGGTTTTATTACCAAACCCCCTATCCCTTCCTCGCTAAATGTCCCTTACTGTCCCTTTTTTATTCCACCGTTTTTTATCCCAGCCCATGATTTTTGTTGTTGTTGTTTACATCCAGTAAGATCCACTCAATTCACATATGTTAGAACCAAAATTGTTATGGTTGCAGAAAAAGTATAGAAAAGAAAATTGGTATAACCTTGAATTTCAAATATAGGGAACTAGTGGATGAAGAATAATTGTTGTATACTAATCTCCCTTTAAAAACGGTAATGAATGCCAGAGACAATGAATTGTCTGCTCATAAATTTGACCAGAAGCTTAATTGAAAGAAATGTTTATAGAGAGTTGGCTGAACAAAGGCCATGATGTCCACCCATGCCCCTCCAATTCTAGGTGTTACACCAGGAGTCTAGCCAGATCTTCAGAAACTGTATACTTTGGTTACCTTGTTTTGCATCCTTTGCACCCCTCCCCCCAAATTGTGCTCACACTGAAGCATTCTATTAATACAGTCACAAGAAACCTACTGTTATGTTACTTAAGAGATGTGGTTATTAAGGTAATATTTCCTTCTACAGCTCCTGCTTGAAGACTCTTGCAAGAAATTCCATTCAACTCTAAATGCCAAAGAAAAGCTTTACTTCCCCTGAACAGTTATGGAGTGTCCATTTTTCATCATGCAAAAATAGAATTAGATAGTCGATTATATTTCCCTTTCTGATTTGGCAACTAGGAAACACAGAGTCAGATTTACAACTTAATTTTAATAACCCTGTAAAAACCTATGGCGTATTATTGATGTTCTGACTTTCCCTTTGGTTTGGAATTTCTGTTCTACCTTGTTTTTTTTTTTTCTTCTGATTTTTTTAACCTAAGTATATTTTCCCATTTTATTGAATTTATTAAGGTGACTCACATCTTTTGTAGAACAAGGAAAAATATAAAACATAATACCAATAAATGGAAACATGTGCAGAATTGATCTATGGATACAGTATGTTTTGATTAACAAGTTTAATAGGTTCCATTAAATGTGCTTTGAACAAGTATTGCAAGTTTAGTATATTTACACTTGTATAGCCAAATGGAAAACAATGTTACATAGTTTTGCAAAACTAAGATCCACTTATTTTTTTTTAACTATTAAATTTATGTCTACTATTGACTAATTTAAAATTGGTAAAACCATTCAGTTTAAGTCAGTTCTGGATTGACCAGGAGATTCATTCTATTTAATTAAAAAAAAAAAGTCATTTTTAGCCAAAGGGCTAGCCTAAATTAGCTTAACACTCACCATACTGTACCTCACGTCTGACCTCTTTCACATCAGTAATTTATTTGATTCATCTTTGTTTTAATAAATCATAGAGATTCTTCCTTGAGTCTCTTTTATTCACCATAAAATTTAAAAGATTGAGCTCCCTGAGTTAATTGATCAGACTTTCTTCATTCTGATATTTTGACAACTACCTGTTAAGTTGGTTGAATTTAACCATGTAAATAGTTATTTGCATCTGTGTGGTGTCAACTTCATTTTCATACATTTATCACCCTGGTCCACAGAGAGACTGGCTCTTCTCAAGGGATAGTCATTGGTGCAGTCCAGGAGCTTTTGAGGTAAAAATAATCTGAATTAAAAAGTGCAACTTGAAACATTGAGGAGGGGATTTGGAGAGAGATGTGGGCAAATTTTTACATAGAGGCATATCATTCCGGTAACCTCCAAGTCTTTTTTTAAAAAGTTTTATTTTTGTAGTAGGCAATACCTTCATGTGATTCAAAAGGTACATATGGGTAAACATTGAAAGGATTCCCTCTCATCCTTTTTCCTAGTTACCTGCTTCCCCTGTCCACTGGCAGCCAGAGTTATCAGTTAATTGAGAATCCTCCAGTGACATTTTGTGCACATACAAGCAAATATGAACATTCAGCCTGCCCCTTTGATCTCATCATCATTTCTCTAATTGCCTTCTCTCCATTCCCACTGTTCTTGTTTGGTTCCTCAGATGCTTTGGACTGTTGCCTGCACTTTACTTTCCCCTACATTTCACCCAGTCTTCCTTCTAAACTTCCCTTTTCAACCTTATAAAGGATTCCCATCCTGCGCAGGAAGGAGTCCACCATGAATCTTACTTAGCCTCGTCTCCTGGGCCCTGAGGAATTCATCTCTTGTCCCCTGCCCCTCCCTGTCATGCATGTGGCTCACCGTTGTTCTTAACTTACCTCCCCATCCCCAATCATGGACTCTTTAAAAAAATCTGATGAAAGTTCATGGTCTCATCACACACGAAACACACCATTTTGCCTACATGTCCTTGTTTATGGACCCCAAGTTCAGAATCTCTATGTTGGTAACACAAAACTGTTTGTCACTTCCTGCACATGCGCTGCATATGATTTTTTCTTCTCCACGCTGTTTCCTCTGCATGGAACACTTGGTCCTCCTACTTTCATTAGCAAGCCACACTCAGTTCTGGTGTCATCTCTAGGGGCCATTCTTGGTTGAGAGTCTAGAAACTCATGGAGCCTTCCACATGTAATGTAGTATCCCAAGTAGGCTTCCATACTGGCAACAGGCATTTCTCATAAATAGCAAAATTGCCTTTCTAGTAAAAATTAATTATGATTTTGGATAACATGCTATGATTGGTCAAAAAACAAAAAAAGCCCAAGGTTGAAGCTTTTATTTAACTATTCATCCCTCCTCTACTCCGCTCCCCGCCATCCTCCGTAGAATATGTCTGTATCATTTTCTTTAGCATCCCTGCCTTACTATACTAATTCTCTCCAAACATTGTGTTAACACTCATTAAAAAAAAAAAGTTCATATTTATTATGGCCCTCACCTAAGAGAGTGTTTTTTGTTTTTTGCCTCTGCCTCTGGGTTTGCTTCTGTAGTTCGTACATAAAGGAGTGAAACCCTCCAAGTGTGGTGTTACTCTTAAAAATCGAAAGTATTAACCACCAACCCTGATGGATGACATGAACCATCTGGAGATAGTGGCCCATTCTACGAAGTGACTCCTAAGTATGTGAATATAGTATTTTTCTTTCCAAGCCAAGTAATCGGAGGGCGTCCTCTGTGCTTGATTTTTTTTTTTTTTTTTTTTTTTCGGGGTACGCGGGCCTCTCACTGTTGTGGCCTCTCCCGTTGCGGAGCACAGGCTCCGGACGCGCAGGCTTAGCGGCCATGGCTCACGGGCCCAGCCGCTCCGCGGCATGTGGGATCTTCCCGGACCGGGGTACGAACCCGTGTCCCCAGCATCGGCAGGCGGACTCTCAACCACTGCGCCACCAGGGAAGCCCTGTGCTTGATTTTATTGCAAAGTGCCTGACATGAGGTAAACTGCTGTTGACTGATTAACAGAGGATTTAGCCAGTAAGAATTTAATAGCATTTGTTCAGCACTGTTCCTGTGGAATCCTCTGACTAGTGGACGATTGTGATCACTAACCAAACTAGCCATGTAGAATAGGCAAAATCTGTAAGACTGCTCCATAGGTGTGAGATCCCTTGAAATCTTTCATTTTCCTTCTGTAATTCTGACCTCACTAAGCAAACATCAGATTTACTAATTTGTTTCCCCAGACATGTTGATGTGAGGAATTGAGTGTGTCTTGAGTAGCAGTAATGACTATTCCAGCCATCCAGTAGGTACAGCCTCTGCTGTATGCTGTAAAGCACAATTTTAGGATATTAATCTGTTGGGAGGGCTTGCTCAATCCTTACGGTCCCAGGTATTTACAGCTGAGCCCTCAGCCCTAGGTCCTGGTGATTCCCCCTAGGTATATTACTTGCCGGGCTCTAGGCTCCCACTGAAACAGCTAGTTAGCAACCCTCTGATCTTCTAAAATAATTTCAATTTAACACACTTTAACTCTTTAAAAAGCATTCTAGGAAGGAATCGTTTTAGTCCATTTGGGCTGCTAGAACAAAATTCCATAGACTGGGTGGCTTATAAGCAGCAGAAGTTTACTGCTCACATTTCTGGAGGCTGGAAGTCCAAGATCAGGGTGCCAGCATGGTCAGGTTCTAGTGAGAACCCTCTTTCAGGGTGTAGACCATGGACTTCTTATTGTGTCCTCATCTAGTAGGAGGGGCTAGGGATCTCTCTGGGCCTCCTTTATGAGGGTACTAATCCCATGAGGGCGCTAATCCCATGAGGGTAGATCCCTCATGATCTAATCACCTCCTGAAGGTCCTACCTCATACCATCACCTAGAGCATTAGGTTTTCAACGTATGAATTTGGGGTGGGGATGGGTGACACAAACAATCTATACAGCAGGAATAGAAAATTCACAAAACAGGACTACAAACGGCCAAAACATGAAAAAATATTCAACTTCATTGCATGAAAGAAATGCAGACTATAATTAGATTGTAAAAGTCCATAACAATGCTGGCAAGTTGAAGTTGGGTCATTTTCCCTTTTCACAGATGGTAAGAGGTTATATGGGGGTATTATTCCTTTGATGGAGAGCAGTTCAACTCATAGAATCCCTTGGCACCCATGATTCTGTTCTGAGCACATCCTAGAAAAATCAGAGATGAGGCTTAATTTCAGTGGGGAGCACATTGTCTCTGGAAGGCAGGTGGTATGGTAGATGGGTTAAGAGCAGGGATGCTGGAGCCTGTTGCCTGGCTTGAAGTCCTTTTCCACCGTTTGTCAGCTAGGTGAACTTAGGCAAGTTAATTTCTCCTTGGTTTTCTCATCTGTGAAATGAAGATAATAATAGTATCCACCTCTCACATTGTATTGAGAATTGGATAAGTTAATATATGTAAAGCACTTGGAATTCTGTCACAGAGTAAGCAACTATATAAGTATTGGCTATTAGCAAGGTTGATATTGTAAAAATTGGAGACAAATCCAATAATGGAGTCTTTTTTGATAGTATACCAAACTGTATGTACAAAAAACCCTAATTTGATTTTAAAATGCAGCTTCATGGAAGAAAAGACAGGAAAGTCATAAAATATTGAGACTTTTGTCTCCATTGCTGGGATCATAGGCAATTTCTATTTTCACATTTTATTTGTTATCCATATATATTACAATGATAATTGTTAGAAATAATTAAAATTAATATATCATAGGATTCTTATATTCTTGACTTTTCTTCATCAGATGCATATTCATTCTGACATATTTTACTCTCTCTTCCTCTTTTCAAAGCTTCTAATATTTCACTTCCTCCACATCTTCACCCACACGCCATCTGCTTGGTATTTTCTTGCATTTAGCTTGCTTGCTTGTTTTATGTATAGATCAGCCCCAAGACTAGTTCCTCAAGAATAAGTAGAGTAGGTGAAAGGATTTATGAGATTTTCATGGTGGTGGCTTTCTCTTGGAAATTTAAGTCAGAGAATGCTGCTTAGGTGATAATGGTACTGTATCCTGTCCACATTGCAGGCACTCAGCCGTATCTCCCACTCATCACCTGCATAAACTCAGCACTTTAGTAGGGTCAGAAGGGTCCTCAGTACCCCTCACGCACATGGGGTAATTCCTGCTTTCAGGCTTTTGGCTGCCCGCTCTATCTGAATTTCCTTACACATTTCTTCCTTTTGAAGCCAATATTCTGCACCAGGTTGATACTTAATTCCGTCAACGCTTTCCAAGACATCTGCTCTACTAATTTCAGTTTATTTTGGCACTTAACTATTTGTACTGAAATTTTTTTTTTTACATCTTTATTGGAGTATAATTGCTTTACCATGGTGTGTCAGTTTCTGCTTTATAACAAAGTGAATCAGCTATACATATACATATATCCCCATATCTCCTCCCTCTTGCGTCTCCCTTCTACCCTCCCTATCCCACCTCTCTAGGTGGACACAAAGCACCGAGCTGATCTCCCTGTGCTATGTAGCTGATTCCCACTAGCTATCTATTTTACATTTGGTAGTGTATCTATGTCCATGCCACTCTCTCACTTCGTCCCAGCTTACACTTCCCTCTCCCCGTGTCCTCAAGTCCATTCTCTATGTCTGCATCTTTATTCCTGTCCTGCCCCTAGGTTATTCAGAACCATTTTTTTTTGTTTAGATTCCATATATATGTGTTAGCATACGGTATTTGTTTTTCGCTTTCTGACTTAACTTCACTCTGTATGACAGTCTCTAAGTCCATCCACCTCACTACAAATACTCAATTTTGTCTCTTTTTATGGCTGAGTAATATTCCATTGTATATATGTGCCACATCTTCTTTATCCACTCATCTGTCGATGGACACTTAGGTTGCTTCCATGTCCTGGTTATTGTAAATAGAGCTACAATGAACATTGTGCCACATGACTCTTTTTGAATTATGGTTTTCTCAGGGTATATGCCTGGTAGTGGGATTGCTGAAGTCGTTCTATTTTTAGTTTTTTTAAGGAACCTCCATACTGTTCTCCATGGTGGCTGTATCAATTTACATTCCCACCAACAGTGCAAGAGGGTTCCCTTTTCTCCACACCCTCTCTAGCATTTATTGTTAGTAGTTTTTTTGATGATGGCCATTCTGACCAGTGTGAGGTGATACCTCATTGTGGTTTTGATTTGCATTTCTCTAATGATTAGTGTTGTTGAGCATCCTTTCCTGTGTTTGTTGGCAATCTGTATATCTTCTTTGGAGAAATGTCTATTTAGGTCTTCTACCCATTTTTAGATTGGGTTGTTTGTTTTTTTGATATAGAGCTGCATGAGCTGCTTGTATATTTTGGAGATTAATCCTTTGTCAGTTACTTCGTTTGCAAATATTTTCTCCCATTCTGAGGGTTGTCTTTTCATCTTGTTTATAGTTTCCTTTGCTGTGCAAAAGCTTTTAAGTTTCATTAGGTCTCATTTGTTTATTTTTATTTCCATTTCTCTATGAGGTGGGTCAAAAAGGATCTTCCTGTGATTTATGTCATAGAATGTTCTGCCTATAGAGTTTTATAGGGTATTGCCTTAAATTTAGGTCTTTAATCCATTTTGAGTTTATTTTTGTGTATGGTGTTAGGAAGTGTTCTTATTTCATTCTTTTATATGTAGCTGTCCAGTTTTCTCAGCACCACTTATTGAAGAGGCTGTCTTTTCTCCATTGTATATTCTTGCCTCCTTTATCAAAGATAAGGTGACCATTATGTGTGTGGGTTTATCTCTGGGCTTTCTATCCTATTCCATTGATCTATATTTCTGTTTTTGTGCCAGTACCATACTGTCTTGATTAATGTAGCTTTGTAGTATAGTCTGAAGTCAGGAAGCCTGATTCCTCCAGCTCCAGTTTTCTTTCTCAGGATTGCTTTGGCTATTCGGGGGCATTTGTGTTTCCATAAAAATTGTGAAATTTTTTGTTCTAGTTCTGTGAAAAATGCCTTTGGTAGTTTGATAGGGGTTGCATTGAATCTGTAGTTTACTTTGGGTAGTATAGTCATTTTCACAATATTGATTCTTCCAATCCAAGAACATGGTATATGTCTCCATCTGTTTGTATCATCTTTAATTTCTTTCATCAGTGTCTTATAGTTTTCTGCATACAGGTCTTTTGTCTCCTTAGGTAGGTTTATTCGTAGGTATTTTATTCTTTTTGTTGCAATGGTAAATGGGAGTGTTTCCTTAATTTCTCTTTCAGATTTTTCATCATTAGTGTATAGGAATGCAAGAGATTTCTGTGCATTAATTTTGTATCCCGCTCCTTTACTAAATTCATTGATTAGCTCTAGTAGTTTTCTGGTAGCATCTTGTACTGCAAATTAAATATAGGCTTGCGTTATGACTTAGTTTTTCTTACAGTTAGCTGGTAGGGGTGGTGTTTTGTACTACTCTATGCCCTTCAGGTTTCTAGCACATGGTTGTCCACATGCATGCACATGGAACACAAGAAGACTGCATGTTGTTGTGTTGATAACATTCTTAGGAGATGGTTTATGAGTTTTCTGTTCCATCTTCCTCTTTGCCCATCTTTCTCATTCTTTTATTTTCAAGATCAGAATGTTGTATCATTTGGTTCTCTCAGTCTTACAGATATTTGCCTGAAATTTTGATAATAGATTTTCATTCCTAAAGTCTAAAAACTAAAGGACTCAATTGCAAAGAACATCACAGTTACTAAATGCATTTACAATTAGGGTCCAGTAATATACAGACTAATCCTAGTTGCAGGGATAACTATCATCAACTGTAAAGTATTGCTTGTTTGATCAAGAGAGTTTCAGGAGTTTGCCAGAGAATGTGTTTAAAGTTTGTAAATATTTTAGATTCTCATAGGTCTTGTGTTTCCTAGAAAGGACCAAATCCTAGGAAATATTTTCATGTATCTGCTGTCATAGCTTGGACCAGTGGTTCTCCAGTGGGGTTCATGTGCCCCTTGAGGGTATGGGAAGAAATTGTTAGAATGTCTGTATCATCTTTTCATGACTTCTATTTTGTTATATGTTTTATAATGCATGTATTAGTGCAGAAGACATTTTTTATGTGAAAAATATACGTATTAGGATTTTATGCTCGGATGCTTTTATTGACGTGGAATATAACTTTAGAAAATGGAGACCACTAATATAAATAAAAGGTAAGACCTTATTGTTCTATAACCGAAGTCAGTTTCTGTTATGTATTTAGCCATAACAACTAAAAAGTCAACTTATTAAACATAAATCCTATGTTTAACCTGAACTAGAAGTTGTAATGTATGTCACTGTGTGTGTGTGTGTGCACGCGTGCACAGGCACACTTGCTTATGCATGTAGAACATGAGACACTCCTTTTGAGGGCTTACAGTCTGATTGAAAGGAATATGGGCATGAGGAGCCATTAATTAGAAAATGGTACAAGACAGCATAAGTGTGTGTGAGAAATGTAGCAGTATGAGTTTGTTAGATTAAAATTGCTAAAGTGTGGTAAGAGTGGCATGCCACAATGGTGATGCTACATTCTCAGAAGATTTCAAAACTCATTTTATGTTAAGAATTTTCCCTGATAATCAGGTCAGTTCTTAGTCCATCTACTCAATAAACTGCTTGAATTGTCTCCTGGGTACAGATGTTAACTATGTGAGCTTTCTGCTCTAATATTCAAAATAATATTTACCGATGCTCTCAATCATATGCCCACATTTCCTTTAAATTATATGAGAAAGTGGCAGAATAGACATAAGGGGGAAGTAACAATGTTTTTGAGGTAGTATCCTTTTGGAACAGTGATAGTATATAAGATTTAAGATAAGTGAGTGTTTCCTAGAGCTGCTCTGACAATTACCAAAAACTGGGTAGCCTAAAACAACAGGAATTCATTGTCTATAATTCTGGAGGGTGGAGTCTAAAATCAAGGTGTCGACAGGGCCACGATGTCTCTGAAACCTGTAAAATAATCCTTTCTTGCTTTTGGCTTCTTGTGATTTGCTGGCTGTCCTTGGCACTCCTTGGCTTGTAGCTGCCTAACTCTAATCTGTGCTTGTCTTCACGTGGAGTTCTTCCTGTGTGTCTTGATCTTCACATGGCCATCTTCTTATAAGGACACCAGTCATATTGGATTAGAGGCCCACCATACTCCAGTATGACCTCCTCTTAACTGATTACATCTGCAGTGACCCTGTTTCCAAATAAGGTCACATCCTGGCTTACAGTGGATACAACTTCAGCATTTTTTTGGGGGGGGTGGTGGTGTGACACAGTTCAACCATAACAATAAATAATATCAAAGTCTGTAGGTGAATGTACCAAGATGTACATAAGTCACGCTTGGTGTCAAGTGATGCCTCCTTGTAGCTAAACTTCCACAGCCATGCACATTGGTTGTGAGGTAAATGACAGCTGGAAGGAAGGGATGCTTTCGTGGCTGTTTTTGTTAATTGGCTGCTTCTGTCTCTGGGCTTTGGTATTCCAGGCCTCGGTAGAATTATGCCTATAGATGGTAACATGTACTATGTGGCTTTGATCTTCCTGGTAAAAATCCACAAAGTAATTTGTGGATTAGGATATTTCTAAAGGTGTGTTGGGTTTTTTGTTGTAATAATACTGCATAACAGCCTCCAAATCTTCGTGGCTTAGAACCACAAATATTTATTTCACATTCATGAATCTGCAGGTTGACTGTGGTTTGGCTACTGTTGGCTGGGTCCAGCAGGGCTGGGCTGGACTCCAAAGCTGAGGTAGGAGTTCAGGTCTGTTCCACACATCTTCATTCTGGGACCCGTGCTGAAGAAGGAAAAGCCACTACCTGAGGCATACTTTTCTGGTGGAGAACAGAAACTTGCCAGGCCTCTTAGAGCCTTAAGTTGAAGTGGGTACACTGTTAGTCCTCAGTCTGTTGGTTAAAACAAGCCACATGGCCAACAGAGTAGAGAAGAAGACTCTGTGTACTAGTGCAAAGCACCGCAAAGTGGCATAGCAGACGGTTTGCACGTGTAATTCTCTTACAAGGCGGGAGTGCTTAATTGAGTACAACAATCCAGTCTGGCCAAATGGCCAAAGAGCCCATTTTCTTTTGAATTCTGCAAGAACTTTTATATCAAACAACTTAATAAACCTTTAAAAGAAAACATATTTAAACCATAGAGTTGATTTCTTAACCCAGTCTCTTGGAAAATTAGAATTGAATATCATACGCATAATTTTTTTCAAAGAAGAGGTCACACTACTTCCTGATGCTGGTTTAATTTTGTGTTGAGCAGATTCCCTGCCCCGTAGCACTTTTCACTATGCTTCTTCCTGAACCCACGTTTGCATATTTCCCACATCTTGTGCCGTACCGACCAAAGCACTACACGCGCCTCTCCATTTGTGCCTTACACATCTGAGGGTAGGGTAGAATTCCAGTCCTCTTGAGCATGCTCTGATAGAGAACATTTTCATTAATGAGAAAACTCTTTCTGGTTTACAGATATGACTGTTCATTGGGTAGCACTGTTGAACTATAACCAGAATGGTTGTTTTTGGTGTTGTCCCACTTCAAACACCTTCCCTAAGAACACTGGCCTATGTGACCTGGCCCTTTTCTTTCCATTAGTATTTCTGTTTGCATAACAAATTTTATTTGGCATTACTTTCTATCATATCCTTTTTTTCTGATTGTTTAATTTTTGTAGATTTTATTTCCTTGTCAAAAATCGAAGTTTTCTCAGAGTGTATTGAGTCCTCTTTATATGCATAGGTTTTAGATAAATTGTGCAGTGATAGGCATAAAACAGGTTCTTAGTAAGCTTACTGATTGAAGAGATTGCTTGTCAGTATGTGACAAGGCACTATTTTGAGTAAGTGTAAATTGTTTAATGCCACCTGTACATTCCATGTAAATAAATATGCTGAAAGCGTATTAAAAAGGGTGATAATTCAATTATTTTTTATTTTGCATTTTTACACATATTGGGTGTATGCCAGTGCATTTTGAAAATAGCATTCAATTGCCGGTACCATCCACATGAGAACAAAGAAGCATGTGACTTTTCCTCAGTGAAATGGCAGCTTACCTGGTAAAGTGAACTTCCTGTCTCTTCACAGTCTCAAAAGACACTGTAATTCTTGGAAACTAGTGTTTGCAGCCCATATACTGTATGTTCTATGGAAAGGTATTCCATTTATTACATCTTTCATCCATCAAATTTTATTGGTTTTGTTTGCATGAATTAACCCTAATTCAGATCCATCAAATAGATACCTCCCATCAAATAATAATAATTAGTAGTAACCACTGGCCACACTTATTTCTGTCCTAAAATTGAAGGAGTTGGGGCATGATGCAAGACCAGAACCCCTGCAGCAGTGATGCCATTTGCTGTGAGCAAAGGCAGCTGGTGTAGTGATTCACATTGGTGCCTACTCTCTGGAAGGCCTTGGGGAATAGGCTTGAGTTCTATACTGGTAGAGACTCCAGAAGACTGTGGAACTTTTTTCTTTTTTTTTAAATTCCTTTTGGGCCAGGGCTAGAAGATATCTGCAAAAAAAGTCAAATAGGCCAGAGATCCTAGGATTTTAGCAGTGGGTCTATTGAATAATATTAAAATGAATTCCAGAAGTAACTGAAGACAAACTTTTCTTCCCATGTCACCTGTTTGTTTATTGATGCTGTTTGGAGCCTACCACCTTTAGACTCACCTTAGAGATGATCTGAAGTGATCTTACAGTACTGGAGCAATAGTAGGGGGTGTCCCTAGAAACTACCTCTGTGGCGATGCAGGCATCAGATTTTTTTCAACTCTTGTGAGGGTAGGGACAATCATATGCATAGAGCAGACAACCAATAAATAGTGATTGATGGTGAGAAAGAGGAAGTTTCCTCTTATGGTTGAGATGTGAGATCAGCAGAGCAGACTCTGTTCTGTTTTCATTGTGTCCAATAACTTTTTATATGACTTTCTTTGTGTACAGGTAGAAAACTGTACAAGACTGAATTCTTATATCCTTATAAGTATTAATGAGAGAATGCATGCAGTATATTAAAAACCTCTGGTAGAAGTTAATAGAATCATAATTTTTAGTTCTAAAAAGGACCTTCAGTTTTAGCCCCTAAAAAAAAGGGGGGGCTTTTGTACCTTAAAATCAATAAAGAACATTTTTTAAAAAGATCAAAATTCCATTTTTAAATTCTGATTCTTTGTATTTACTAATTTCGTTTTCAGCGGGGAAATAATTGGATTGGCAGAAGATTACTTTTCAAAACAACAGAAACAAAAAAAATTTGCCAACAGCTAAGGGAAATATTTCTGGCATATTCAAAGTTATATTATTACTTCTGTCCTTAAAACTTAAGAGGTAATTCACTTAATTTAGTGAATTAAGGGAATGTGCTTTCCAGTTAGCTCTTTAAAAGTCTAATTCAGTGCAATAAATGTTTATTAAATGCTTGAACATGTTCAGTGCAGTGCATTTATTAATGAATAGCAGTGACTAACCTGAATACAGTTCAGGATCGATGTCCTAAAAGACAATTGACCAGAAAACTGGTGTTCACCCTCTTGTTCTTTTAATGGTGGGTAAATCTGGAAAGAACCAGGCAATTGACGTGAAAATTCTGTGTAGTAATATTGCCTCTCATTAGAGGCCATAATGAGTGGCTCTGACTTTGGCATTAGATAAAGCTGATCATTCTGGCTCTAACTTTTATGGCTGTTTGACTTTGAATAAATGTTTCAACCTTTCTAAATTTCAGATTCTTTATCTAAAAAGGATTGAGAATATGAACTCTCATATAGTCATAAAGATTAAACAGTGTGTGTAATAGCATTGAACAAAAAAATCTGGTGCATGTGGTTAATGTTCAGTAAACAGTTTTAACTGTTGCTGCTTGCTGTCATCTCTACGTTCATTCACCTGGGCTGCCTGGCTTGAGTTAGTTCATGATCTAATGTTTCTGTTTAGGGGCAAATTTGAATCTGGCTCTCCAGGTGTAACTTTCATGAACACAGGAACGTTTGGGCTTGTTGAAATCTGAATGGAGAGAATTCTCTGTTCCGTGGGGTGCTAGACTCGATAGATACCTCTTGAACACTTTTCATCTCTATACCAGGCCTTTTACAGATAAGGAAACTGGGGTCTGGAGAAATTGAGTAACTTGCCCAAGGCTGCATACCTTGGAGATGGTAGAGTCTGGATTCCAACTGGGCTTGTCCTGCTTTAAGGGTGCTGTGCTGCCTTAATAATAAGAGTCCGAGAGGTTATTCAGGTAAAGCACAGAGAATCTTGAAAGCAGAGAATGACTCAGCTGTGTGGAGTTTGTAAGATCTCAGCTTTGAAGGAATTTTTGAAATTAAAAAATTTTCATTAAAAATGTTAGTTTATCCATGGAACTTGACTTTCCTCTGTAACAGTGGTTTTCAGTGAGTGTAGTATTCCCCACTAGGGTGCAGTTTGGTTGGCATGGTTCCTGGGGAGGGGCACTAGCATTTAGTTGGGGGAAGCAGAGGTGCCAAGTGCCCTGCAATGAGCAGGACGGTCCTAGACAACAAATAATTGTCCTTATATTTCAAATTTCATGTCATCTGTAGGACCTACATGAATATTTATTGGGACATTCTGAAGAAAAGAGAAAGAGATTGGTTCTAAATTACTATGTATAGAAATGCTGGTTATTATTTATAGCACTAGTTTTTATTCTAATGTTCTGTGCACTCCCACCTACCCATTACCCACCCCCTCCCAACCTCTCACCTCTGCTCTTTCATCTTTCTGTACTTCTCATATGTAGTGAAATTATTTCTGATCTTATTTCACCTATAGCTAAACTTGTCCTAAATAAGTTAGTATAAGCATCTGAGTGTTTTGTTGTGTCTTCTAATGAAATTGTGCCTGAGAATTTACTTTATTATTATAAATTATTAACTTATAACTTACCTGTTGTAAGCTACTTTTCTTTTGGCATTATATTGATTTTTGAAACCTGAGAATTTACATACTGAACTACCTGTTATCAATTACTTTCCTTTGGGGCATTACATCGACTTCATAAAATTCAGTGTGTTAAATGGGTTATATTATCTATCATCTTCATCTCAGCATTATAAAGGACATGTTATAAAATACTTATATACAGTTGACCATTGAAAAATGTGGGGGGTTGGAGCACCAATCCTCCATGTAGGTAAAAAAATGTGTATAACTCACAGTGGGCCCTCTGTATATGCAGTTCCTCTATGTCCGAGGATCCTGTAGGACTGTACGATAGTTACTGAAAAAATAGGAGTATAGGTGGACCTACGAGGTCCAAACCCTTGTTGCTCAAGGGGCAACTGTATTTATTTAGGTGAGGGGTGTTGATTTTTTGATAAGGTTGAGAACTTCCAGTCTACAGCGACCCCACAGAATGGTTGTCCAGCTTGTGCTCAGTCATCTTTGGCGATTAGGAAGCTGCTGTCTCTGGAGACAGCTCTTTGCATCAAGCCCTTATGTTGAGCCAAGACACCTCTCCCTTAATATCCGGTGCCTAGTCCTAGGCACACCCTTGAAGTTCTATTGGTACAAGGCTAAATCCTCTGCCAGATAAGATCCTTGAGGTATTTGGAAATAGCTGTCCTTTCCTCCCAACTCTTTCCATGCTAACCCTGACCAGCTCCTTTGACTACTATTCTTAAAGTTTAATTTTGTGTTAGTTAATCATTCTGTTTGTTCCAGTTTCCTTATATTTCTCCTGTACGGTAGTGGGAGACCCAGAGCTAAGTGCAGTAATCTTGATATATTCGAATCCTCAAAAAGGGTGGGACAGACCACCATAGTCTTTTTTATTCTGGGTTGATTGCATTAGTGGTTTTGTTTTGTTTTGTTTTGTTTTGTTTTGTTGTTTTTGCCAAGGTGGGGCGGGAGGGGTTGGGAAGCAGTGGCATCACACCACTGGGTGTGTGGATCTTACTGTCACCTCAAACTGCAGGTCATAGTCACTTGTGCTAATGTTGGGTTCTCCCTTTCTCTCATTCCTTAGCACTTCTCCCAGATGTAGAACCCCAAATTAATCTACAGACAGCTGTTGTCTGTCTGGATTGAAATGCTGTTATCCAGGATGTTATTTATCCCTCCAAAAGTCTAATGAGGCCCCTGTTTTTGTTTTTTTAATTTATTTATTTATTTTTGGCTGTGTTGGGTCTTGTTTCTGTGTGAGGGCTTTCTCCAGTTGCGGCGAGCAGGGACCACTCTTCATCACGGTGCGCAGGCCTCTCAGTGTTGCGGCCACTCCCGTTGCGGAGTACAGGCTCCAGACGCACGGGCTCAGTAGTTGTGGCTCACGGGCCCAGTTGCTCCGCGGCATGTGGGATCCTCCCAGACCAGGGCTCGAACCCGTGTCCCCTGCATTGGCAGGCAGATTCTCAACCACTGCGCCACCAAGGATGCCCCGAGGCCCCTGTTTTCATTCATGTCAGTGATGAATTTACTGGTGAGGACAAGCCTTAAGGACGAGCACTGCATTAAGCTGTTAACATCTTCCCTCCAGGTTGAAGTTGGAGGTCAGCTCCCAGCTCCGGGTTGAGGCCAGTCAGTTGGTCAGCACATACCTCTTGGTACAGTGGTTCAGTGCTTTCTGTAATGAGTCTAATCATAGAAGCATCCATCCATGTCTAGGCCACATTTCTCAGTCTTATTCATAAGCAGATCAAGAGAAACTTACCCAATGCCTTTTAAGTACAGTTACACAGTGGTTACCTAATTTCCTTGATGCACTGGAACAGTAACTATGTCCAAGAGGGAAATTAGGTCAGTATAATTTGGCTAGGCCGCCATTCTCTGAACTTCCTCCCCTCTACCAGCCCTATACGAGAGCCACACCAGACCACGCAGGCCTCCCCGTGTACCATGTATTCCCTGCCGATGGCTCGTACCATCCTCATTCTGCCTAGTGAGACCAACCTCTTCTGCATTCAGGATCAAACTCCCGTTCCTCCCTCATTGTCCAGCTCTGGCATCATCTGTGGAGCTTCCCTGACCCTCCTTCCCTTCCTGGCAGAGTAGTTGCTTCCACTCTGTGCTGTGTGGTTCCTTGTACCCACCAATATCGGACCACTCGTCTTACCAGCTGATGGGTGTCCGTTGCCTGTTCCACCTGAGCTTCCTGGCCTATGAGTGCTGTCTTCATCTTTGTATCTCCAGCAGAGTACTTGGTCCACGGTAGATGCTTCAAAAAGGGATCTGCTTGTTTGTTGCTGTTGTTCCGCTGAATGGTTGGTTTTCTGTTAACATTCTGGATCTCAGGGTTCACTGCCTCCTCTTCTGAGCCCTTGCTAAGCTGCCTTTAATGATCACGTCTAAAATTTTGCTACGGATCTATGTGATGTTCTCCACTGTGTAATTTGCACACTCCCTTCTCTATTTTGTTGAAAATTAAAAAGTATTTGCCTCTTGTCAGACTTTTGGCATTTTCCACATATTCAACAACTCCTGACCCTGCCAGTGATGTTTTAGAAATCTCATTTGCACGTTCTCTTCCTAGAGAGAACTTATAAAGTGATCTGTCTAGCCCAGAGTTGATTCTTCATTTAGAGTATCTAGGAGATTTGATGAAACCTCTGTACTCATCTTAGGTAAAAGAGCACTGAAACCCACATTTGTTTAATTCTTTTCAGGTCTAATTTCATTTCCCTAGGCAAAGAATAATGGAGTAAGAGTTGATCAGGTCTCCAGTCATTTTGCCATCCATTGCCTTTGTCCCATTCAAGTGATGGACCACTGGCCTGTCCTTGATCATCACCTTGATTCAGGCATAACTTTTTAGTTCTTTGTTGCCATTAAGTTCTGTTTTCTGTTGCTTTGCTTCTGTGACACACATTTGTTTATCTGGGGGCGTTATCTCCTAGATGCTCCCCCTACATGTTTGTGGCAGACTTTTGTTCTATTTCTGTGTCTTTCTTCCCAGGATTCTTGTTAAAAAGAGTATTCAAATTTCTGACCTTGGTTAACACTGTTATTTGAATACCCTTTACGTGTTTAGATGACAGTATGGCTTTGAGAAAGACTGAACACCTGTCATATTTCAGTATAAGTCTAAGTATTTTCTAGGAGGAAATGTCTGCATAGAGTGGTACATTTTGGTCTCTTCCTTATGTGGCCAAATTTAGTGTGACCAAGCCTTAAAGCATGCTGTTGTCATTATTTCATTTGTATAATAGGAAACCTGTTGTTGGGAAAACAGTTGATGGACATCATGGGTGCTCTGGTGTTTTTCTAGTCCTCGCTAGTTATACCTGAATGAACAAGGAGCTGCAGTGTAGATGTGAAGCCAAAAAGCCACAGTGGGCTGTGGGTCCACACTGGTTTGATGTAGTTAGGGAGTCTGGTAGCTCTGTCCTTAAATCCCTTCTAAGTGGTGTCATGGGGAGCATCAAACATTTGCTGGTGACACAGAAAATACTTTGTCTTCAACACAGCTCTTATGAGGTAAGGATTTTGTATGTGCCGGTTTCTTTTTGTTTTTTTGAATAATGAACTGAATGTAGGTTTAAATTGACCATTCTGATTTAAGATTACAAAATAATATTTAAATAGAAGATACATCTTGTGTTCCCTCATACACCATAAATGCAGGAGACTCTTGTAATTATGTAATACACCGTAAATGTAATACACCGTAAATGTAAAAATGTAACACACTGTAAATGCAGGAGACTCTTGTAATTCAGTGTTTGGACGACATAGCGTTTATTGATGTGAAGAGAAAGTCAGCATTAAATGAAAAAAGGGCTTTTAAGAAGCCCATTATAACCACTTATAATGGAAAATGTAGTTCCCATTAGAGACTGATTTAAAGGAGCTCTGGTTCTTCACTGAAGCATGAAGGCTGCTGGGTGGTGCGCTGTGCAAATCATTTTTATAGCATCCTTTGCTGATCTCTTTCTGGTTAATCTGTTGGTGTGCCTAGACCTGAAAGAACTGCATCTGTCTTGTTTAAGAAATGTATAAATTCCCAGAAATTTAAAAGAAACCAAAGATTTGGATTTTTTTTTATTTATCAAATAGAAAATGGAAAAAGAGCTCTGCCAGTTCTAAACAGACACAGCAGCACCAGATGTCAGTTCTCGGATCATTTAATCTTTTCCTCTTGTACTTATTTTTGTCAATATTTTTCCACTGGAACCACATATTAGTTTCTGGCTCAGCTTGCAATATAAAAATTTTCCAATTAGATTGTTATGACTTCATTTTTATTCATGAGGGGAGATCTAATAAACAGAGATCATCACATATGGTGGCATGCAGGAGAGGAACTTTAAAATAAACCACCTGGCCCAGGGCAGGGCAGAAAGCCAGGGTTCTAATTCTATCTGGAGTTCCAGAGAGGCTGGCTTGAACCTACATTCTCCATTTCCAAATAATTGTTAATTTGGGAGGAATCCTTGGATTGATATCAGTTTGCCATATAATTGATCTTATCCCCAGGACTGGATTAATTCCTTGCTTAGCTTTTATGTGGCTTTTCTGCCTAGTTCTGTGTTAGGTATTTAGGGAAGTATAAGGAAAGTATGAAACATGATGGTTTTTGACTTGGAGGAACTTTGGTTTGTTTGGGGCTGAGGAGGGTAAGTGAGTTGGCGTTGTCACACAGCGTACGATTAAGTGCCTCACAGTAAGTGATAAGTGACACGTGAAGTACGCTTACACGGCCAAGAGAGAAGGTCACACGAGTGGTCGGGGGAGCAGAATTGGGCCCTTGTGCTGGATCTGGTCAGAAGGAGTGTAGCAAGGTTACCTCAAGCTTGGGAAAAGAGTAAGGATTAAGGTATAGAGTTGGGGAGGAGCCCAGTGGGTTCAGGCCACATGTGAAATGGAGGTTAGGAGAGTTGGACACTCGGCCACTGTTTATCTTTGTTACCACAGTTCTTGAATGAGTACTTCCCTCATTCATTGAGGCGTGGCTTCCATCCCCACTGCTCCACTGAGGCAGTCCTGTTGGAGGTCTCAGTGACCCCCATCCTACTCGTGGCCAGGTACATTTGTCCTAACCTGTAGAGTCTATGCCGAGGCGTTGGAGGCTGCTGATTCCAGACCACTCTTTCTAACTCATCTCCAAATGCTTTCTGGCTCCAAAAGTTATTGAAAGACATTGAAATGTACACCAAACTGGATTTAAATCTCTGCTCCACCAAGGCTGGTCATGTTGAACTAGGGAAATTAGTATCTCTCAGCCTCAGTTTAATGGAAGTAAGGATACCTAACTCATATTGTGGATGTAAGGATTAAAAGAGAGAACATGGGGATAATACGTTGAAATAGTGACTTAACAGAAGGTAGGCATCGTGGTTGGTTTTCTTTCTCTGCCCGGTAGCTACTCTGCCCATCTTGCCCTTTTCATGCGCATACTTAGGCTCAGGTATTCCCGCTTTCTGGAATGCTGTCTCTTTTTCCTCTTTACTTATTGAAATCCTCACCACCCTAGAAGGTTTACTTTGTCACCTCAATCAGAATTGAACTTTGTGTCTTCTGGTTTCTTAGTGTTATTTTTCGGACAGCTCCAGGTTACTAACTCCACATTTTATTGTGGAGTTAGTTTAACCAATTGTATCCCATTGACCCGACACTCATCTTAATTTCCCTACTGGTTGGTAAATCCCTTGAGGGCACCACCATGTCAAAGCCATGGAGATCAAGCAGTAAGAGTTGAAACTGTGTCATCCATTGTTTCCATACAGGACCCTGTGCATAGTTGTCATACCTGCAGGGTGTTATCGTACTGTTTTTTTTTTTTTTCCTTAACTACAGCCATATGTTGATAATTTCTAAATCTTTTTCTCTAGCCCTCACTGCACTCCTGTGCTTTACATGAAATCAAGCATGGTGAATGTTTCCAGTTGACTATCCCATGAGCACTCAAAGGCAGCGTGTCCAAAACTGATCTTTCATCTGTTTCTGCCCCCCGCCCCAAATGCATGCCACTTCCTGTAGATTGTATCATATCTTTGGTTTCACAGTCTACCCAGTCCCTGAAGCAGAAACTTGGAAAGCATTTATCATTCCTTTCTGTCCCATGTTGTCTACATGGAATGAGTCACCAAATCTGAACTCATTTGCCTCCTAAATATTTTTTGAACTTGTGCCCCCTCCTTCTGTGTCAAATACTGCTGGCCGAAGTGTGGGCCCTCCTCTCTCTACTAGTTTTACTGTAATATCTTTCTAGTGCGTCCGTTTTCCCCGTTCTCGATCCTCTCAAGTCCATCCTCTGTGATCTGTATGTGTTACACTCCCTCCTCCCCTTTGGTGATGTCTGCCGGGAGTGGTGCCCTTGGGCCAGCATGATCACTTAGTGACATAGGTGCTGACATAGGTGCAGGGAAGGGAGTGGCAGCACATAATGCATAGCTAGGATCAAGTTCAAACTCTTCAGCATGACATGAAAGGTCTTCATGACCCTAATCTTGCCTATGTCTTCATCCTCATCTCTCACTGTTGCCCTGCTTCACATTTGATCCTGGAGCAACAGAGAAATATTGTGTCTCCTTGCTTTTGTTCAACCTGGACTTGCTTCCTGTACCGTTCAACCAGGAACCCATACTCATCCTTGAGATCTTGGTGTATGTGGGGATTGCGGTGGGGTGGGCCCTGCATAAGGCTAAGTGTTCTTCCTCTAGGCCCTGTGCCTTCTTCATAGTGATTTGTATCCCATTGACCTGAAATCCTAAGTGCAAGACAATAAATTTCATTAGGCCAAATATCATGTTTTATTTATCTTTGGTCTCTGATACTTATCACAGTACCTTCCCTGTAATATATATTGTGAATTAAATTGTTTACGGAGTTGAGATGGATAAATAAATAATTTTGATTAATGAAAATTCTTTGCTTTTACTTTGAGGCTCATTCAGGGTGAAAAGACAGATTTTAGGAAAGGTTAATGCGGTGCAGACAGTTTAGATTAGTGAACCAGGCAGTAAGTAGATATTGGGAAATTTTGAGCAGGGGCATGGCATGATGAAAGTGATATTTAAGGAAGATTGATCTGCAGACAACCTCTTATTACAGGTTTAAATTGGGTTGCTTCCGGGAAACTTAGGTGAGGGTTGCAGGGGTGGGAAGGAAGGAGTGGCAGAGACAAGCATATAAAGCCATTCTGAAGAATAGCTTCCTGAGGCTTTGAACTTTCATTTCCACATTTGCTTAAGTGGGACGTACTCGCTGGCATGTTTCCGAAGTAAAATAGAGCACTGATTTGTTTTTAAAGAAAGAACATTCTTGTAAAACACCTAAGTGATCCATTTTTCCTCATTATGTGTGAGATATATTTGTCATTAATGGCTTCAAAAGAGTGATTATAAATTCAGAAATTAAAAAAAAATTAGCTTCTGCATAGCTAGCCTAAAGCCTTCTAAAGTCAGTGGTTTTTGTTTTAGCATGTTTTGAAATAATTGTTAATTATGAGGAAAATACTTCAGTTTATTTTTCCAGCCACTTTTTATTTTATAGTTTAACTCTTCCATTCTAACTGTAGTTTCCTGCCCCCCTCCCCTTCCCGCGGGGGCATTTGTATTTCATATATGACTCATGTGACTATGCTTACCGGTTAAAGTTTAGCTTCCATTTGTTGGGGCCATGTAGCTCCACCCTGCTTCATTCTTCATATTGCCGTTATAAACTTCTTAATTTACAGTCACTTTGTTATTTTTTTACAGGGTGATGACTCATTGATTAAAAAGGCATTTTTCAAATACTTCGCACTTTTGATTGCATATTATGGATACCAAGGAAGAGAAGAAGGAACGGAAACAAAGTTATTTTGCTCGGTAAGCATTCAGTTTGCAAATTTATATCAGAACTTAAAAAATGTTTGAGGGGACTTTGTTCTTAAAGTATTACTTGGCATTTTGTGATTTGTGACTGTTCATAAACAGAGCAGGTAACCAGTAGAAGTTAAATGCACTTTGTTTCATCCTTTTTCTTATTTACACTAGAGAAGTAACATTTGATTGGTTCTTCTCTTTCTGTCCTTGACAGTTCTCTCAGGCCAGTACTGCTCAGGGAATCTAACATTCTATATGCATTGCACTGCAGATTGCTCAGAATCCTGTGTTTAACAACCTACATTGAATTTTAAATCCTAAGTACTTAGTTCCTGCTGCTCTGTAGCTTAATTAGTTGAGTTATAACTAAAAATCTATGACATGTTTAAAGCTTATTACATTGTGGGGTGTCTATTACTAAAAAGTATTTTTGTAGGTAAATGGAATGGATGAAATTGTATCATTGTAGTATCTGTCATTTTTAAAACTTGAACTCGTCCAACATATGTACATGTGTTAGTATCTGAATAGGAGTAATCTACTATATTATTGGTTACTATTTACAGATTTAACCATCTGTATGGCAGCCACTCACTAATCATAATAACATGAATGGTACATTAAAACATTTATAAATCATTTTGATGACTGGAATGTTTTCAAACTCAGTGTGAGAACATAGGCTTAAAATGATCATTATGGTCTCCTAAATTGAAATACTTCTTAAGAACTAATTCAGCCTCACCACGTCCCCAGCCCCAATATTCTTGTTAAAGATGCACTTCCTGTTTTCCAAATGTAAGTCTTGGAAACTGAAAAACAAAGTTTTTCTTTGATGTTTTTATTCAGAAATTAAGCTAGGTTTTAGATTGTTAAGGAACTACTGTGTGCCAAGTACTTTACTTATTATTTTGTTTATCTTCACAATAAACTTGTGAGATAGGTTTTCTCCCTGTTTTATTAATGAGGTAACTCAGAAAGTAAGTATTTTGTCCGTTTCATGTAGTATAAGAGTCAGTATTCAAATATAGGGTTGTATCCAAAGGACATGTTTCACTTAGTAATAGTAAACCAGGAATAAGAATTTTTGGAAAACAAGAGTTATACTATTAATTTTAGTGAATTATTTTTTCCTATTAGGACCGCAGAGAGTGCAAGATCATTTGGGGAAGGAAGAAATCAGGCATCTAATGGGTGGACCATTGAAAGATAGGACACTTAGAATAAACAAGAACTAAATGTTTATTCTGAGATAATTGTAGATTCACATGTAGTTATAAGAAATAATACAGAGATATCTTATACCTTTCATCTAGTTTCCCACCTTACATAACTATTGTATAATAAATATCACAAGGAAATTGATATTGATACAGTCCATTAACCTTATTCAGATTTCACCAGGGTTTACAAGCACTGAAGCACTCATTTGTGTATGGGTGTGTGTGTGTGTGTGTGTGTGTGTGTGTGTGTGTGTATTTAGTTCTGTTCAGTTTTATTACGTGTAGATTTGTGTGGCCACCATCACAATCAAGATACAGAACAATTCCATCAAAAATATCCCATGTGCTACCCTTTTGTAGCCATATTCACCTTCTTCCTTCTGCCCATCACTCCTGACAACCACTAATCTGTTTTCCATCTCTATAATTTGTCATTTCAAAAATATTACATGAATGGAATCATACAGTATCTAATGTTTTGAGATTTTTTTTCACTTCGTTCAATTCCCTTGGTATCTTAGTCTATTCGGACTGCTGTAACAAAATACCACAGACTGAGTGGCTTACAAACAACAGAAATTATTTCTCGCAGTTCTAGGGGCTGGAAGTCCAAGGCCAGGGAGCCATCATGGTCAGGCTTTATGTCTGGTGAGAGCCCCCTTCCTGGTTCATCAAAGGCCACCTTCTCACTGTAACTTCATGTGGTGAAAGCGGCAAGGAGCTTTCTCAGGCCTCTTCTATAAGTGCACTAATTCCATTCATGAGAGTTCTGCCCCTCATAACCTAATCACCTCCCAAAGACATCCATCTCCTAATACCGTCACATTGGGCATTAGGTTTCAGCATATGAATTTTGGGGGTACACAAACATTCAGATCATAGCACTTAAGATCTGCCCAAGATGTTGTATGTATCAACAGTTTGTTCCTTTTTATTGCTGAGTAGTATTCCATGTTATGGATGTATCACAATTTTTTAACCCTTCACCCATTGAAGGACATTTGGGTTGTTTCTAGTTTGGGACTGTTACAAATAAAGCTAGGATCATTTGTGTAAAGATTTTTTTGTGAGTGTCAGTTTTAATTTATCTGGGATAAAGGCTCAGTGGAATGGCTGAGTCGAATGATAAGTACATGTTTAATTTTATAAGAAACTGCTGGACTGTTTTCCAGAGTGGCTGTACCATTTTCTACTCCTTCCCATCTGCAATGTATAAATGATCCAGTTTCTTGTCATCCTCATCAGCATTTGATATTGTCACTCCTTTTTATTTTAACCATACTGAGAGGTGTATGGTGATATCTCATTGTAGTTTTAATTTGCATTGCTTTAATGACTAATGAGGTTCAACATCTTTTCATGTGCTTATTAGCCATCTGTCCATCTTCTTCAGCACAATGTCTTTTCATGTGTTTTGTCTGTGTTCTAACTGGATTGTTTTCTTACTGTTCAGTGTTGCGAGTTCTTTATACATTCTAGATACTAGTCCTTTGATATGTGGTTTGCCAGTATTTTCTTTCAGGGTGTAGCTTTTCTTTTCGACTTGCTAAAACAGTCTTTTGCAAAGCAAAAGTTTTAAATTTTAATTTTTCAATTTATTAGTTTTTCATTTTATGCATTGTGCTTTTGGCATCAAGTCTCACGACTCTTTGCCTAGCCCTAGGTCCTGAAGATTTTCTTTCATTTTTTCTAAATATTTTATAGTATTATGTTTCATACTTAAGTTGGTGATCCATCTTGAGTTAATTTTTATATAAGATGTGAATTTAGGTCAAGATTCTCTCTCTCTTTTTTTTTTTTGCCTAGGGATGCCTCTATATAGTGATTTCAAAGGCTGTAGTGCCTTCTCAGTTTGCTTCCAAACTGATTCTAACAGTAAAGGTGACTGTGGTTCACGAACAACCTGCTCATGGCTAACCATGTCTTGCTCCTAAGATGTAGAGTGAGGGGAGCCCCTTAAACTGAGAATGCAAGATGAAACTTCTGGAAGAACAGCATACTTTTTTCAACTCAGAAATACAAAATTTAATTGTCATGCTTGCCTTGACCTCTTGTGAAAAGTATTCTAGCAGTGAAAAAGAAAAACATATCCAAAAATGGAGAGTGATCCTAGGAGCATAGGGATAGCAGGACAAGGCCAATAGTCAGTGGTACCATTAAAATAGTAGATCACCGTGACTAGTTACTAGGAAATGAGAGAGAGAGAAAAAAGATAAACGTGCAGTTTAGCTACTGTAATGCAGTTGCAGCCCCAAATGGTCAAGCTATTAAAAGCAAAAAGCAAACAAACAAACAAACACTCCAAAAACATTATTATTAGAAAAGAGGCAGCCAAAGTTATAAATCTTTTCAACTACCTCTGACTAAACTGTGGAATTCCATAAAGTGGAATCACCAACTGGACCTGCCTGAAAGCTGGTTTCTGACAACCTAGGGCAGTTTGCTCTGGAGTGTGTGTATACGGGCCCTCCAAGCAAGATCTCTAGGGAGGAATATAAAGAGTCAGGCCAAGGGTGCAGCCATACCACCTTACGCAAATCTCTGCTAGTGTGCAGAGGAGAGCAAAAGGAAGATTTGCCCTGATTTCTGCCTGCTACCACAATATGTATCAGAAATCCTAAAAATTGCTTTTAACCCCCCCATCCCTTTACCCTTCTGAGCATTTAAATAATCTCTGTTTTCTTGGTGCACTGTTTCACCCTGTGGTTTCATAAACATTGTATGATTGTATGTAGTAAATAATTCTTTACCTACCCCCTTTGTTGATGGTTCTCTCTCTCTCTCTCTGAAGTTGACATCAAAGCAAAGTTAAGTTTAAAAGGCCCCATTTTAATAATTTTGGATTGAAATTAGTGATTCGAGGATCACGCAATACTTTCTTTCTTATAATTTATCTTGAAATACGCCTGTGTAGATCTCCATGGACATGTGACTCAGCATCACTACTAGATAAATCTATTCTGGAGTTTTCAGGATCTCCTGACTCTGCCCCACCTGGTTTTCACCATCTTCAGTGTTTTGTACCAGTTGTTTATTACAGATCAAATGATTCATGAGACACTTTTCCATACTTTTGCAAATAATTTGTATATACAAAATTAGTATATTATATATGTATTAATTCCTTGATACTTGACAAGTCTTGAAACCAAATGAAAAACTGAATTATTAAAGCAAATTGTACTTTCTGTACTACCCTCTGGAGTGATCGTTATTCATTATGGCCCCTGCTCCGTCTTTCTTCCCTTGTAGTTAGAATGCTGGTATTTTTTTTTTCAAGGGCTCCCTTCTTCCACACTCATTTTGACATTATTTGGCTTTTGCAGAATTTAGTACCCTTGTAGTGATTTTTGTGTAGGTCCCTTTGTGCTCTTTATATATATGTTTCATCCCCAAATATGATTTGACTGCTGTGGAAATTTAGACTCAAGGGGTTTGAATAACTTCACTGAGATTACACAGCAGGTGGGTGAGGCAGCATTTGTGCCCAACTCTGTCCTTCTCCATCCAGAGCTTATGCTCTGGATGCTGCCCAGGGCCATGTGGCAGCTCAGTGGCAGAATGGTGCCCATAGAACACAGGTTACCAGACCTCGTGCTGCTCACATTGTGGGTTGAGTAGATTTCTGTGGGCAGTCCTGGCAGCTTAACATTGATTTATACCACTGTAAATTAATGTGCAGAAATGCATCCTGGATTCCAAAGATCTAAGTTATAAGTGACCTTTTCTAAAAACAACTTGTTTATAACTTGAAGACATCCCATAATCCATGTCTTATGTACTTTATCCATCCGTAATCTGGTTAATGTCAGACTGTTAACCAACCAAGGCAATAGGAAACATGCAGTCTGTATACCCCACCTGTGTAAGTCAGTGGTTTGCATTACAGTGATCCACTTTACACCCTAGGATTGCATCTTGTCTAAAAAGAGTAGTTGCCCATAATAGAAATGAATGCAGAGATAACATTTGGACAGAAAATCTCAGCTTGCCCTCTTGGTCAAGTCCAGAGTCTAAGATCCAGCAGAAGGCGTCACCTGGATGTGCCTGGCCGGTTGATCTGCAGCACTGCTGAGGACAACAGGGAGTGCTCCCAGCTCCAGCCCCACGGAGGCAGTCTTTGAACCTTAGGAGAAGAGCCGTCTCTTTGTGGTAAAGCTGGGCTAAGAATGCATATACCACGTGGGTGGAGTGGTGTGGTGTGAACTCTTGCCCTTCCTTTAATAAACAGTCTCTAATTGTTTTTTCCTGCTAGCCAAGGACCATTAGAGAAGAAACTTAGTATGTCCCAGATTTGAGGAAAAACCCTATTATTACCAGTTGTTGGATTCAGACATTGTCATTATTGCAGAGTTTAATTGAGTTGGTATATGAAAAGCAAATAGACCCGTTTTAAGTGCTTGGTACATGTAAACTCTATACCTTCTTAATATTTGGTTAATATCTTCTCAGTTTTACTATGCCTACTGATTCTAAAGTTAATAATAATAACACTTGTGGTGCTTTATAAAGTGCTTTCATGTGCATTCCCTCACTTCAACCTCACCATGATCCTATGAGTAGATAGAATTGCAGATGATGAATCTGTAGTTTGGAAGGTTAAATAACTTGCCTCCGGTCACTTAGCCTTTAAATGGAGGGTCTGGCCCCTGAACCCCAGTCTGCTTTGTCTGTATCTCTGATTATTTTTCTTCATTCCATGTTGTATCAGTTTAAACAGCATTAAACATTAATTTTTACTTTGTCTGAGAGGGGGATTAGAACATATTCATAGCATCATAAGTAGGGGAAATTGTATATGGGTTTGGAAGTAAATGTTCTAGTTAACTTTATTGGAAACCATATCTGATTTCAGCTTCTAAGAACCATCCTGGAGGGCTGTTGGCGCTGTTAGGGACACATGCCTGTAGTGATCCGTAGCCCTATCCAAGGACAGTCTCGTGTGTGACCTTCTGAGCTCCTATTTGCTGTTTATGTGTTTACAGTCATTCTCCCCCCAGATGGGCCATCTGGAGGGAAGGGACGCAGCAATAGTTCAGTGCTCTTTCCTTGTGCCTTGTTAAGTACCGGTTGACATATAACAAGTGTTAAGTTTTGTTTTTTTTTTTGTTTTTTTTTTTTTGTGGTACGCGGGCCTTTCACTGCTGTGGCCTCTCCCGCTGCGGAGCACAGGCTCCAGACGCGCAGTTTCAGCGGCCATGGCTCACGGGCCCAGCCGCTCCGCGGCATGTGGGATCCTCCCGGACCGGGGCACGAACCCGCGTCCCCTGCATAGACAGGCGGACTCTCAACCACTGTGCCACCAGGGAAGCCCGTTAAGTATTTTTTGACCAACTGACAGATTGAGAATATTTAAAACAGCTTCTTTAATGTAGGATATAAATGGTTTGTGAGTCTTAATTTTTGTCACTATAAATTTTTCAGTATTCAGGAATTTTATTAATCTTAAAAAAATTGAGAATATTTTAAAACCATTTCCTGTGAAAAAGCTGTGTGTGCCTTATTTGAAAATATTACTAATTACCAAGTAAACACTTGCCTGAGCTATAATGTCTTTTAAGGCTTATGTTTCCTATTTTCTTGATTTGAATTCAGATCAAGTGGCTCTTAAGGGAATATTTACATATTGCTTGTCATTCATTACTGGGAAAAACAGCCATGGCCAAGTTTGACCTGCTAATGCTTTCAGGAAATCATTAACTTTTTTTTTTACAGATTAAAAAAAAAATGCATATAAACATTTAGCCATTAACAGTTAGACTCATGCTTTTGGCTTCATTTTTAAAGAACAGGCAGAGTTACTTGATTTAATTCCATGGAGAATACTGCATTTCAAGCTGTAGGTTACCAACCCATTGGGGCGTCATGAAATCAATTTAGTGGATAGGAAACAGCATTGTTTTAATGGAATGGAATAGAATAGATCAATCTGGACTGAGCTAGACTGAATAGAAAATATCAGCATCTGTTGTATGTAGTCAGAATTAATAATATTTCATGAAAATTTTCTTTTAAATATTTATAAGGATGTTTATATTGAATCACAATTAAAAATTTATTTTTATTTTGGGCCATATTGAACAATGACTCATTGATTTAGAGGATCCTTTGGTGCTTAGTATACTGGCAGTGAGGTTATTTTTCCTCACTGAAAAACAAATTTCCTTGATCTAACACACATCAACCAATTGCTCAAAGAAAGCTGTACATAAGATACTTGTTATATAAATATACTTTCCCACTGTGCAGTGTAATGGGTCTAACTAATTTTAAGGATAAATGACAAGCATGTCTCTGTTTAACCTGAAATTCCCTTGCTGATCTGGACTGTCCCAGATCCTAGAGCGAGACCCAAGGAAACTGTAATTCAACAAAACCACCAGATGGAACTAAGCTTAGGCAACTTCTGCTTTGGGGCCTCCTGGAGGTTTCTTCTCTGTAGGACTACTTACTATCTGTGGAGCTGTATAGTTTTCTTTTCTCTTAAATGAGAATAATAATAGTACCTACTTTTAAGATTGTTGAGAGGATTGACTGAATTAAAATGTATAAAGTCTTTGTAATAAGCACTATTGAAAAATAAGCACTAATGAATTTTAATATAAAAGCATGCTGCCTAAGTAAGGAATATAGGAATAAATGAGAAATTGAGAAAAAGCAAGAATAAATATATAGGCATAAATTTGGTGTACATTTCAGAGAGTTTATCCCTTGAAACTTGTCCATGCTCTAGTCATGGCCTTCAGTGAAAGGCCGAAGACATGACTCCAAGACACAGAAAGACCAAAGCATGTGAAAAGTACATGGTTTAAGCCACCTCCCTCCTTTTTTTTTTTTTTTCCTCCTTCTTAAATGTTGTTGCTGACAGTCAAGAAAGACTTCAGCTGAACTCACTCCTGAGTTTGGATTTAAATTTGACACGACTGGCTCAAGATACTCTTGTCACATGCATTTGAAACCGTTCATTGTTGCTGGTACAACAACTTTTCAGCAAGAGAAAATTGAGTTCTGAACCAGAAAATGCTTTGTGCTCACAGCTCTGGAAGTTCATCGCTCATGCTTGTAGTCCAGCTTGTTGGTGATTTTAGTAGAAATTTTCCTGTCTTCCCCCCGCGCACACACACAGATTCATATCTGAAAATTCCTACAGTCTTCACCCCCTCTAACTCATAAGTCAAATGCTGATTGCATTTCCTCCCTCACATCCTCCCACATTAGTCTTCCTGAGGTGCACTTCAGATATGTCACTTCTGCATTCCCAGTTCTTCCCTTGAATTTGAGGTTCTGCACAATACGGCTCATTCCTACCTTTCTGTCTTTATCTCCTACTTCGATTTTCTATACATGTCGTACTCTTTGCCCCCTGAGAACTTTGCTTTCATCATACAAAGAACTGCCCTTCTCAATCCTCTTTTTATTTACAGTGATGTCAGACCCATCACTCTGGCACACCCATCTTTAATTATGACATTGTCTCCTTGAGGCCTTTCCCGTTTCATTTAATCCTTCACCACCACCCACACACATAACTAGATGTACCCTCCCTTGCCACTTGAGCCAAGGCATTACTAGGCTTCCTTATCCCTTCTCTTGAGGCCCTTAGCATAGTCTATCTTTGGATACACCCAGTAGCACTCTCATCTTCTCTGCCTTATTTGCTTGTGTTATTTATTGTCAGTTCTTTTTCGTTTTTATATTCCTCATAGGGTCTAGCTTCATGCCCTGCACCTAACAGTCATTCACTCTGAATGATAACCAACATGTACTATGTAACAGAGATTGATTTGTGTACTTGTCTAATCTCATAATTACCCTGTTATCATCATAATTACAGACAAAGATGCTAAGCTGTATCATAGATGTAATTTGCCCAAGGTCACATAATTATGAAGTAGCAGATCTAGGACTCAACCCTGGTATGCCTGACCTCACAGACCACAATCTTAATTATTATGTCATATTTTTCATTAAACTATGTTGAATTGAATTTCATAGAACCTTATCAGTTACCCATAAATAGGACTCACTGATCTAAATGATACAATAATTAAATGTGTTTAAGTACTAAACTGATATTTTCTGATTTTCAGTGTAGAGGAATATTAGGAACTTTGGAACAAGTTAAGGAATCTCTGCTCTTTCAAGGAAACTTTGTAAGTCCCTACATACCAGTGAAAAAGTCAGCAATCTCCTGACCTTCCTCTATAGTTTGGGGGTATATCAAGGATTCCCCTATTATGTCTTCTCTAAGTCAGAGTTGGAGGCCCTAACAGGTGAAAATCTTCCAGCTTGGTCACTTCTGTTGTAAAGACGATTACCTGGTGCTTGTGTCACAGGGCATGTGTTCATGCATTTTTACTTCCCTCTTCCTTCATTTACTATTTTAAATAAAGTTTGCATAACCAAAATGGTTCATGTCCCATTTTTTTTTCTGTACTCATTTTGTGGTATATTATGCCAGTGGACATGCCGCAGGCTTGCCTACTTGTTTTAACTTTTTGCTTCTCACACGTAAATGAAAACAGTATTGAAAAGGATAGTGGGCCAGGTTTAAAGAGACTGGGCAAGACGTAGGGTGGCCTATGGTTTGCAAATGTGATTCGGCACCAAATAAAACAGACAGATGAGTCAGCACCACAGAGCATGAATCTGAGTGTCCTATGGATGAGAAGGGAAAATGTTAGTTGGATTGGGGGGCCTGGATCTCTTCCCAAAGCAAGACGTGATCTAGCATCTGCTGAGGCAGAAGGTGCTGGAGAGCAAGGAGGGCTTTTTTTTTTTTTTTAAAGAAGATGTTGGGGGTAGGAGTTTTTATTAATTAATTAATTTATTTTTGCTGTGTTGGGTCTTCGTTTCTGTGCGAGGGCTTTCTCTAGTTGTGGCAAGTGGGGACCACTCTTCATCGCGGTACACGGGCCCCTCGCTATCTCGGCCTCTCTTGTTGTGTAGCACAGGCTCCAGACGCGCAGGCTCAGCAGTTGTGGCTCACGGGCCCAGCCGCTCCGCGGCATGTGGGATCCTCCCAGACCAGGGCTCAAACCCGTGTCCCCCGCATTAGCAGGCAGATTCTCAACCACTGCGCCACCAGGGAAGCCCGAGGGCTTTTCTTAATGGTTCCATTACTAGAACCGTGCAACTGATTTCACTTGGAGAAGAATCAAAGGTGACTTTGAGGTGGATATATCATGTACTGAAATGAGAAATGTAGCTTGGTGGTTTTGAGACAAGATTTCTTTAGGTGTGAACAGAGAGTATGATGTACATATAGAAGAACCAGAAAACAAGGCTATGGAGTACATCACAATTTTAAAATGGTATTTATTAATGTACTTATGGAATACTTGACAAACTAGATGGCCAAAATATGATCCTGTGAACTTAGGAAATGGTTAGAGGCCAGTTATCCGTGCTTAAGATATTCTTTTCTATACTTAGAAAAAAAGCAACCATGAAACCTAATTATATTTCTAAATCACTCTGTGGCATTTAAAGTACAGTTTGCACATACATGTTCAAGAACACATCTGTTGTACGAAGCAGAATAGATTCCAAATGGACTGATCCTGCTTTTTAGGTGGCATGATTTGAATCACATTACTGTCATGGATGATTTGAGCTAGGTCATTAATCTTTCCATTAACTTTTCCTGTGTATGTGAAAATGTTCCTGTTGATTATGACAGCCTTGGTGCTTGTTCTTCACAGTTTAGAGCTTGAAGAGATTTGGGTTTAGAAGTTGTGTAATATATAATTTAAAGCAGATGAATTTCGATATTTCAGATTAATTTTGTTAGCACAGCAGAAAGCTGAATGGTAATTTGGTTATTTCATTTTCAGAAGGTAATTGAAGCAGATGCTGGTGAGGTCATTGGGGACTGAGCCATCTCCATTTCAATGGCTCCATCATTTTTTTTAAGTGGGGGATAATTCCTTTTACTTTGCTAAATCAACTGCTTTCACTAGATACTGAGAGAAATTTGATTTTTTTTTAACTGCAACTCTGAGCTTATGTAATCAGGATTTCAGGATATTTTTTCTTTTATAAGAGTAGATGTATTTTAAATGTAAAAATGAGTAATATGTCCACATTATATATATGAAAACATAATTTTTCTTTTAAGAGTATATGGATTTTTTAAATAAAAGAAATGTTATAAACACATGTATTTATCTTTAAGTGAAATTTGCACTGTCTTAACAGGTCATTGAAAACTTAAAATTATAAAATTGAGTTATAAACCTAATCTATATAATCTTTACCTTCCTGTTTATTTTATTTTATTTTATTTTTTTTCGGTACGCGGGCTTCTCGCTGCTGTGGCCTTTCCCGGTGCGGAGCACAGGCTCCGGACGCGCAGGTCCAGCAGCCATGGCTCACAGGCCCAGCCGCTCCGCGGCATGTGGGATCCTCCCGGACCAGGGCATGAACCCGCGTCCCCCGCATCGGCAGGCGGACTCTCAACCACTGCGCCACCAGCGAAGCCCTTTCCTGTTTATTTATTTATTTATTTATTTTTGCGGTACGCGGGCCTCTCACCGTTGTGGCCTCTCCCGTTGCGGAGCACAAGCTCCGTACGCGCAGGCTCAGTGGCCATGGCTCACGGGCCCAGCCACTCCGCGGCACGTGGGATCCTCCCGGACTGGGGCATGAACCCGCGTCCCCTGCATCGGCAGGCAGACTCTCAACCACTGCGCCACCAGGGAAGCCCTCCTGTTTATTTTTAATGCATAGGAAAATCTTTCTCTAATTTTGAATTTGGTTTTTATATTATTATCTGATACAAGTAGATACTTAAGACATCCCCTAGTTCTCTGATCTAATCAAAGGTAAGACTTTATTAGAGTCATTTGATGTTTATCATTGAATTTGAAGTATATTGTGTTAGGAGGAGAACCTTACGCATTGCTTATGTCTCAGACAGACCTTATGTGCCTGCACCTGTTAAGCCCAGAGGACAGAGTGCCAAACACAACAAATGTGGGTCTTGCTCTTATGGAGATTACTTTTCACAAGGACATTAAAGAAACACATAAATGCATATGTCAATAGAAATTGCAGTGTTTGCTCTGAGGGAAAATAACAGGATGTTATGAAAGAATTGCAAGGGAAGTATCCACATTAGACAAGAGTGATGTTCAAGAAAGAACTCTGGAGAAAAATGACATTTAAGCAGATCTTGGGTATGAGCATGAATTTCCCACATGATCTACATATTTAGGAGAAGGACTGGGGAAAAAGGAAGGGAGCGACTATTCTAAGTAGGGGGAAACACTTAGACTTCACATCTTTAAGGTGGGAAAAAGCTTGGCAGGTTCTTGGATCTGCAAGAAGGTCAGTGTGGCTGGAAGAGAGTACATTTAGTGAGGATAGTTCAAGAAGGGTGGAGAGTAATCTGGGGCAGGTCGTTCAGGGCCTTGTTGGTGATGTTTGGGAATAAGGATTAAGCATGGATGGAGATGCCATGACATGAAATGGGAAAACTAGAAAAGTAACAATTTTGAGAGGGAATCTCAAGACTTTAAGTTTGGATGTGTTAAGTTTGAGATGTCTATGAGACCATAGAACCATTGTATGTACAATTAATTGGGTGTGTGAATCTGGAGTGAAAACAGAATGGTCTGGGCTGAGATAGAAATTGAAGAGTTGTTGGCCCCAGCCATAGGAATGGATGAGATCATGTAGGGAGAGTGTAAAGTGAAAAGAGAACAGAAGGAATGGGGAACAGAATTGGGTAAACCCAACATATAGTGATCTAGTAGGATGAAATCCAGCAGAAGTGGAATCACAGTAGTCAGGAGAACAGAGCAAGCATTTGAAGAAGGAGAGAATGATCAGAAGTTTTGAAAGCAGAGAGTGGTAAATTGAGATGTGGACTGAAAAGTATCCATTAAGTTTGGCCACTTGGAAGTCATTGATGATTTGAATAAAAGCAGTTTCAGTACCATGATGGGAGAAGCCAGTTTAATGTAAATGGGGAATAAGGGAGTGGAAGCAGAACTTCTAGGCAGTTCTTCTCGGAACTTGTCTGGGAAGCGAAGCCAAAAATTAGGGCCATGGCAGGAGGGAGATGTGGAGGTCAAGGAAGAGTACGTTTTTGAAGATGGAGGAGGAAGAGAAGCTATTTGAGCATGTCTGTCAGGTAATGGATATGATCATTCAGACAGGGCGGTCCCTCACAGAGGCTAACTTAATGACTGACCCTTGTGTAGAGTCATGAGAATATTAGCAGAGCAATAAAGCAGGAGATAAGCCACACCAGGTCGCCTGTACTCTGTCCATCCAGGGTCTATAACGACTTTATTGTCTATATTGATGATACCACCCTCTCCTTTGCTGATTGCTCACTGTGTGCCAGGAGCTTTACAGATTTGACCTCGTTTAAATCTCAGGACAACCCCTGGGCTAGATGATGGTATTTTCCTCATTTTGACGGATGAGGAAACAGGCTCAGAGTGGTTTAGTGACTTCCCAAGTTATACAGCTAACAAGTAATGGAGCCGGGAATTCTTCCTTCTTGTGTCCTACTCCAAAGCCTTCATGAACCGCTACCCCCATAGCACCCTCCAAGTATAATATAAAAATAGAATAAATCTGTTCCATAATAGAAATGTTCAGTTGTAATATCTTCATTGAAAACTTTATAGAAATTTTCCCATAAAAGGTTTTTTAACAGTTACTTAAATAATTTATTAGAATGTGCCCTCTTTGGGGTATATATCCAAAGGTAGTTGGAGAATTCCTAAGTGTTTAAGTTTATAGAACCTTTGGGTATTAATTTAAGAAACAGATGTACCAGCTTGGAATTAGAGTACCTTGGTGGTATTAACTTTTTTTTTTTTTTACCAATATGAATTTAAAAATAAACTAAAAGTGACTGAATTTTAAAATATTAATGTTTTAATACAATTATTCTGTTGTAGGTGAGCATCAATTGTTCATGTCTGTTTTAAATGAAAAATGCTAATCTTTATGCTGTGGGCAGTAACATCTGTATAGGAACTTGATGGACAGTAAGTTTGATGAGAAGGGCTGGTTGGGCCTGTTGAAGTATCCTCTTCTGTGTACAGAAAGCAAGGCACTAGCAAATCTTCCTGCTAGTAAGTAATAATGTGCAGTGGAGAGTCTGTATGACTTGGATAACAGCTGGGAAATTTCTTTTCCTGCATTCAGAAATCTAATGTGTCTCCATGACTTTCTTTTAGTACACAGTTTCTTTTATAGGCGCATCGTATGAGAAACTTCAGCCCCTCTCTTGAGAGTAGGTCTGGCATGTAGAAGCACCAGGTAATATAGTAACTAGGTAATGTCCTGGAGGCTTGAAAGAAGTGCTTGAGAGATCAGAAAAAGACAGCATTTCCTTAAATAAGTGTCAAGTTTATATAAACTTGATATCTCCTTTTCTTCCACTCCTCATCTTACTACAGGCACCACGTCTAAGTTCAGAAACATAAAATCTTTTAGTTGAAAGACAAAGGTCATCTGGGCTACCAAGCCATGGCCGGAAACTCCGCTGCATCTGACAAATAGGCCTTTTCCAGCCTGGATCTGAGTTTTTCCAGCCAGAGGAATGTCCCAGGGACTCCCAAGGCTACTTGTTTCTTGCTTGAAAAGCTCTTGTTAGTAGACAGTTGTTTTTTAATTTTTAGTTAAAATTTATTTCCTTTCAACTTATTCCTCTCATTCCCACTTACTTAGGATCCACACAAAATAAATAAAATCCTTCTTTCGTATATTCTCATCGCATGTATTTGAAGATAACATCATATTCTCTCTGAACCTTTTCCTTTCCAGGCTGACTATCCTAAGTTTCTAAATCTCTTCACATAAAATAGTTTTCAGATTCTTCACCATCTTGGTATGGTCTTGAATAATGTATTTGTAGGAATATTACTTGTTATCCTTACTTTTGTTAATACAGCATCATATTTCCTTAGTTTGTTGACAATCATACTCACACTGAGGGAAAAGAGTGTTTTTCCTTGTGAATTGTAATTTTAATTTTATCTTGTTTTCCATTCATTATTCAGTTACCAGGAAGTTTGAAGCCTGATTTTCAACATCAAACCTATTTGCTGTCCTTTCCAGCTTGGGCCAAATTACACAGCCTGAACAGCATGCCTTCTACGTCCTTATCCAAATAGTTGATAAAAATGCTGGATTGGAGAGCTTTTATGCAGTCTGGCATATTCATTATTGAACTACTACCATTAGTAGTTAAATAATTATCTTTAAGTCTTTCTACTTGCTGTAAATCAATTTTCTCTAAGTTTGCTTAACCAAATTCTCTAGCTTGGCTATTTCCATCTTACCTTTAAGAAGGTAGCAACAGACATATTCAAGAGCCTTAGTGAAATCTTGATATACCGCCTCCTGTGACTTGTCCATCAATATGCCAAATCTAGCAGCCGTATTAAAAAGATAATTATTTTAGTTTGTATTCACTCATTTTAGCATACCAGTGGTGGCTCCAGGCAGCCAATAATTCATCTTTAAGCAATCACAAATGATTTGTCTGACATCTGTCAGTTTGTTTTTTGGGAGTTGGTATCAAGCTGCTTTTAGTGTGTCATTTCTAGAATCTGTGTTGTTTTTCTTTTTAACCAGGATTTAATCTGTGTTGTTTTTCTTTTTAACCAGGATTTTTTTTCTTTTAATCTTTTTCTGTGATTCTTACTGGTAATGGTTCTACCACTCAAGGAGTTGCTTCTTATAGGGATAGAGACTTCATCCTGGATTTCACTTTCTTCTTAGCCATGGATGCTCTGTGCTTTTTAGTTTTTCACCTAGTCTGTTCGATAGAGCTGCAAAATAGGATTGGACTAGATCCACTTTATCTCTCTTGTAAGTTAACTTCATCCTGGGTGCCATAGGCAGTGGGCCTATTACTTCTCATCCTCTCAACATCCATAGAATTTCCTTGTTACTTTTTCCTTCACATTGTTTACAAACGTCTATTCATTCAGATCTTCAGCTGTCCATTGTTGTTCTTAGAGGTTTGTGTCATTTGTGTGTTGCTTTTGTTTGAGTTTCATTACGTGCCTTTCTGCCATCCCGTATTCATGCCCATTGAAAACATGGGCTCATCAGGAAACATTTGTTTCTGGAGATGCTTTCTGCTTTGCCTCTCCAACAGGCTCATCTGTGATGGAGTTGGCAAAATTGTTTTGAAAGAACGTATGCCTCTTGAGCCATTTCCCTTTTAGACTGTGGCCTTGAAGTCGTACCCATCTGTCCTTTCCCTCAGGAAACACTTGTAAGAATGCACGGTCTGGTGTAATAACAGGATGCTTATAAGGTAGTAACAATGGGATAAATACTGGAACCGGTGTGACTGCCAAGTGCTATGAGTGTGGGGCAAAAGAAGTGACTGTCCAAAGGAGCTTGGGCATCATCGTCAAAGAGGTGACATTGGGCTGTCTTCAATACCATAAAGAGAGAATGAAGGAGGGAAGACTGGGTAGATGCATGGTCACATGGAAGTGCATATGAGATTGCGTGTGACTGGGACACTGAGAGAGATTTCCTTAGATCATTTGGGTGAGTTGTCTTGCACTACCTACTGTATACTTAGATATCTTCCTTTTGATTTACAGTCACAATCTTCAACTGAAAGGTAAGAGGAGAACATCGTTGAAGATCCAAATCCACAAGATTCCTACCCAGAACTTCCAAGTCACTAGAGAATCATTTCAGTTTTTTTCCATTGTGGATCAATCCCTTGACCATGTGTCTGGACAGGTTCCTCTTGACTGATGGTTTTGATAATTGTTGGGAGGTTCTCTGCCACTTTGTCCTAACTAACACAACCTGGTCAAATTTTGGTTGCTTTCAAACCCCCCTCCCTTACAGGGAGCCCCCAGTACTTTACTCTTTCTCTTTTAACTATTATAGCAATCAATAAAACAAGCACTGAATTACTTTATTACTTGCTAGGTAAGAAATCACACACGAATTCATTGTTAATGCTAATGAAGGATTGAAGTTTGAATTCTGGAGAGGAAGAATGAGTCCATAAGCCCACAAACAATTAGTTTTAACAAGTCCCATTTGTCATTGGTCAGTAAAGAGGCTTCATTTATGGCCCATGAAGGTCTAGGGTACCAAAGATGCTCAGAAGTTGAGTTTCTAATTTTTTTAATATTAATTTTAAAAATTTTATTGAAGCATAGTTCATTTACAATGTAATGTTAGTTTCTGCTGTACAGCAAAGTGACTCAGTTATACATGTATATATATATTCTTTTCATATCCTTCTCCATTATGGTTTATCACAAGCTATTGAATATATCCTGTGCTATACAGTAGGATCTTGTTGTTTATCCATCCTGTATATACTGGTTTGCATCTGCTAATCTCAAACTCCCAATCTTTCCCTCTCCCACCCCCCTCCCCCTTGGCAACCACAAGTCTGTTCTCTATGTCTGTGAGTCTGTTCCTGTTTCATAGATATGTTTATTTGTATCATATTTTAGATTCCACATATAAGTGATATCATATGGTATTTGTCATTGTCTTTCCGACTTAGAAATTGAGTTTTTAAAATCAGCTTTGGCTGATGGGCTACTCAGAATTCACAACCAGGTATAATGAAACACAGCACCAAGTTTACCTCCTAGGGAAGTGCTGCTATGAGTGGGAAGTTCTTTGGCAGGACTCATGAAGGACAGCTAGGATCTCAGAAGCTTCTGTTGTTTTCCACAGCCAGGTTGGTCCAGATCTCACACCAGTGTGATGTCATCATCCTGTGTCCCCAGTGTGGCATGGTCTCTGAGCCTGCTCTCTCCCCTGCCACATGTTCTGCCCACCAAAATTCTGTTACTAGTTTCAGTTTCTCTCTGGAGCCACTGAATAACTTTCTTTCTTGCATCTTATCTAAATTATTTTCCAACTGCTAGACATTGTGTTTAATGAAACTAATTTTTTCAAGATAAAATTTTGCTCCAATCTATGTGACCATGAAGTAAAACTGTTGGTCCTAGAAATTTAGTGACTTATTAATTCGAGGTCATAAATTTTAAGTGATTCTCATAGTTTGACCTCATTGTGGAGAAAATGATAAATTAAGGAAGAAGCAGAAACCAGGAAAGACAAATGTGCTCATAGTGAAGATCACGCACAGACACATAAACTATTTAGTTGTCTAGGCAGACAACTAAAACGCTTGGAAGAAGTAAGTGGGGCAGGCCTTTGGTGTCAGTCTGGGTGGAGGCAGGATGCTCTGGGGGCTTTAGCATCCTCCCTCATGCCACTGCCGTCAGTACTCCTCCATGCCACCCCAGAGAAACGTGTAGTCCTAATAAAAGATGCAGCTTTAACACAAGTCCCCAAGTCTTCCTTAAGCTTTCTAAAACTCATTTCTGCCCCTCGCTTCTTCCTGTAGAGAAATTATAGAGCGGTCACTAGCATAAGCAGGGCCTCTTTCCCTCTGTTTCCTCCTTCCTTTTTGTTGGTTCTACAAAATTGTTTCCTCTGAGAAATAATAATGGCCCTTTAAAAAAAAAAAAACTGTCATGTTAAGCTGTGAAGTTTTCATTGTTTTTTAAAAATCATAATGCATGCAAAAATATTTGGTAGGCAGATTATCGAGAAACGGTAAAGAATCTTTAAAAATAAGATATACTTTGATACACAGTGGGAGAGTATTCAAAGGAACTTGTGGGTGGCTTATTTTTGTTTTTGTTTTTAATAAACAAACCTGTTTGGCTTTAACCATGGAAAACGAGCTGTCATGAAACACTTATCTGAAATCACTAGATACAACTAAAGTGACTTAAAAATATTGATATAAATAATACTTATTAAATACATGTGGACATAAAATAGTCCTCTGCAGCTGTAAGAAAATTTTAAAACATTTCAAAAAAACATAATGAAGATTTTTTATTTTCTGTATAATGAATCTCCATATGGTTTATATTTATTTACTTAGTTTTTTATTTTTATAGACATTTAGGGCTAAAAAATACCTTAAAAGCCACTTAAGCTAACTTCTTGGTAGAGATGAGTTAGTGAGCCTTGAGAGGTTGTTATTTAACCAGGGTCAGCTAGTGGCTAGTTAGGGAATTTTCATTCATTCATTCACTCATTCCACAATGTATATTTTGGTTCTGTTGTATAGCCTGGATACTGTGCAAAGCACTGAGCCTTCCGTGATAACTAAAACAGACACTGTCCCTTATCTCATGCAGTTTACATTCTAATGGGGGAGCCAGCTATTACACAGCTAATTGAAATAATTACTCAATTACACTATTGCTAAGTGCTGCAAAGAGAAAGTATTGATAGATGGCAGCAGAGAGTCTATAGCTGGGAGACCTAACCAAGTCTGAGGATCAGGGAAGGCCTTCTTGAGGAAGGAATGTTTGACCTGATCTCTGAGGGGTGATAGGGATGAGGTAGCTAAAGGGTGATGGGATGCATTCTCGGTAGAGGGAGAGCTTGTATAAAGGTAGAAGGAAGGTAAAATCAGTAGGAAGTAGCAACGGTGGAGTGTGGAGATCAAAATGGAGCAGAATCCAGGGTCCAGGTTTCTATGTAAATAGCTTAATGAATAGTGGTATGTACTCCAGTAAGTACATAATGGTAAGTTTCACCTCAGGGAAAGCAGGATTTGGGGAGGCAACTTTCAGGCTCAGTTTTGGTCATCTTGAGTTTGGTGTGCTGTGAAGAGTGCATAGAAAAGTGGAGTAGGTGATTGGATCCACAGGGAAGAAGCTCGGAGCATAATCCTGAACTGCAGATATAAAGTTGAGAGTCAGGAGTTTGGAAAATGGAAGCATGGGCAGTGAGTCTTCTGAGAAGACAGTGTGGGGAGACAAGTCCCAAACCTGCTCCGTCCCTCATCTTCCCCATCACAGTAAGCACGGCTTCCCATTAGCTTAAGCCAAAAATCTAGGAGTCAGTTTCAACCTTCTTTCCCTCACTTTCCACACCTAATCCATTAGCAAGCCCTGTGGACTTTACCTCCAGAACATAACCTAAATCCGTCCACTTCACCTCCTGATTCCCATCACCTCTCTTCTGGATAGCTGCCATAGCATTTAACTGAACTCCTCACCTCCATCCTTGCCCTTTACAACCCATTCTTCATGTAGGAGCCAGAGAAAAACTTTTTTTTTTTTTTTTTTTGCGGTACGTGGGCCTCTCACTGCTGTGGCCTCTCCCGTTGCTGAGCACGGGCTCCAGACGCGCAGGCCCAGCGGCCATGGCTCACGGGCCCAGCCGCTCCGCGGCATGTGGGATCCTCCCGGACCGGGGCACGAACCCGTGTCCCCTGCATTGGCAGGCGGACTCTCAACCACTGTGCCACCAGGGAAGCCCCCGAGAAAAACTTTTAAAACACAAATCAGATCATCTCATTCCCTGCACTGAATCTTCCAGTGGCTTTTCATAGCCCTTGAAATAAACTCTAAACTCCTTATTCTGGTAGAAGGCCTGTGTGTCCCAGCCTCTGCCAGTCTCTCTGATCTCATCAGTGTTCACCTGGGCACCACCTCCTTGTCGCCGGCGGCCTTCCTCCTGAACACAAGCACAAGGGGGTTTGAGATGGAGAGACCCCTCCACACCAAGAGGTGGTGGTGTCAAGAAGGCCAGAAAACGTCTGGTCAGTAGTGTTGATTGCAGCTGAAGGGTCAGATGAGACCAGAATTAGAAATCGTCTCCTGGGGCCTCACAGCCCCCAGCCTCTGCTGGCCCCATCACTGCTGCACCCTGCGTAGAGCATTTCCTGACGCCAGCTGCTCTGTGACTGCAGTGTCGCTGGGATGAGTGTGTAATTCACCTGTGCCACCAAGCTTGGTATCCTAACGGGTCAAGGGCACTGCACACTGAAGCATTATTCTTGTTAGAACGAGAAATAGGGACTAGAGGAACAGAAGAATAATTGAGAAAATACGGTTTTAACTAATTGCAGAGGCTCACCCTTTTTTTATTTTTTTTGTTTGAATTAATTTTTATTGGAGTATAGTTGATTTACAATGTTGTGTTAGTTTCTGCTGTACAGAAAAGTGAATCAGTTATACATATACATATATCCACTCTTTTTTAAGATCCTGTTGCCGTGTAGGTCATTACAGAGTACTGAGCAGAGTTCCCTGTTCACCATTTTTTCATGATTTGAAACAGCAGTAAGTGGTAACAATAAGAAATTCAAACAGTATAAAAGAGTGTAGCACACATGACTTTTAAAGTCCTCTGACCTTCTTTTTTCCCCCTCTCGTCTGCAATTTCTGTTCCTCAAAGGAAACCTGGGTAATAGAATCATGCCTATCCTTTCAGATATATTCATGCACATATAATCATGTTTTCTCTTACTTGCTGTAGCTTCCTTTTTGAAAACTTAATGCTATATGTAATATAGACATCTTTCCATGATGGCTCCATTTTTTTGCTATTACATTGTTGCATTGAATTGCATTTTATACATATCTTTGTGTTTTTGTGCAAATATTTCTGTAGAATAAACTCCTAGCAGTCATCACAGCCTATGTACAGTTAAAATTTCAATAATTACTCCAAATTGCCCTCCAAAACTTTTGTCCCAGTTTGCACTCCCACAAGCAGTGTTTTTTTTATTTTATTTATTTATTTTTTAACATCTTTATTGGAGTATAATTGCTTTACAATGGTGTGTTAGTTTCTACTTTGTAACAAAGTGAATCAGTTATACCTATACATATGTTCCCATATCTCTTCCCTCTTGCACCTCCCTCCCACCCCTCTAGGTGTCACAAAGCACCGAGCTGATCTCCCTGTGCTATGCGGCTACAAGCAGTGTTTTTCATAGGATGTTACCATTCTGCTGTAAAACACATGCTTTTAAAAGTTGCTACTTGGGGATGTCTTGGTCTGTTAAGTTTCTCCTTCCCCCTTCCTTCCTTCTCTTTTCCTGTCTTTTTTGTCTTTCCTCATTTTATGTCTTTCTTATTTTTCTTTCTTCTTTCTCTCCTTCCTTTCTTTTTCCCTTGCTCCTTTACCATCCATCCAGTCACCAGTATTTTCTAAGAGACTGTTCCACACTGGACAGTGTGCTGTGACAGCCCTAAGCAGCTAGTGTCACCCTGACGAGGGAATAGCAGATTCCATGCCTGCCTGCCCAGGCCCAGATGAGATTCTGCAGGCACTGAACTGTGTTCGTTTGAGAGCAATGAGCATAGTAGGAGCATACGCGTATCTTGTGTGAAGAGAGATGGAAAAGACTGGAGGTATTTAGTCAGAAGAAGAAAAAAACTTGGTGTGAGGCATGGGTGTGCTCGCTGTCTCACATTTTGAAAGGCCTGCCACAAGGAGCAGAAATCTCAGTTCTCTGGTGCAAGCGGGAAGTCAAACCAATGGATAGAAACTTCAGAGGTGGAATATGGCATTCAGTCTCACGCAGAACTTTATAGATGCCGTTGATTTACTTGTAAGTCATCATTGTTTAGTGTTCCTTTTCATGCAAGTGGGAAAAAAAATCTCCAAGAGTAGACAGGGCACTAAGTGGGTTCATACACTATATCTCTCAGCTGTTTCCTCTCCATTCGTGGACCCCACAGGGAGCTGCCAGGGGTGGCTCCGAACCCTCATTATGTGGTGACAAGCAGACTGCCTCAGCTCCAGCCCCACACCTTCCTGGGTGGGAAAGGGCTCATGTAGTTGTCCAGCTTAGAGTCTCCCTAAGTGAAAACTCCCATTTGGAAAAAAACAAAAATAAAAATAAGAAAACTCTGGTTTGGGAAAGGCAACCTGGGAAGGCGCGCACGGTGGCCAGCGGTGTGCTGTACTCGGCCAGGGGGCAGGTTCTGCTGCTCTGGTGGCGGATCAGTTCCCTGGGCAGCCCCAGTTCTGCTCAGAGCCGCTTACTCTCATCCACTGTTTTGACAGCTTGGAGGAGGAACCTTCTGGGAGCCGGACTTCTCTAGTAGCCATCTTCTGATGGCATAGATTTGGGGATCGAGGGATTCGTTTGGGAGTTGAGCAGTTACAAATCCATTTTGTTTGACAAATCAGGGTTTTTTTTTCCTGGCAATACAATTCCATTAAAAAATTTAGCAGGCTTTCATTCTGTTTTCATTGGCCAAACACCATGGCTGGAAACCAGAACCATAGCCTTGGCGGAGCCACGGTCTTTGGATGAAGATAGAATTTGGCTTGAGAATTTTGGTCTCTCAGCTGTGGGCTGGTACTCAGCCCATCTCCTTAGCCTTGAGAGTAGCACTACCCTCTGGGTCTGTGCTTCAGGGCAGTGAAAACCAGTGACCTGAGCTGGGGAGGCACTACTGATTTCCTTCTTAGGAGCCCTGGGCTGTATTTCTGCTGCATTTGTGCAATGGGGCCATCATCACGTGTGTCTGGCAGAGGGAATAACTGGAGGTAAGGGGCCTGAGGAAGATCAGCTTCTCACAAATCCTCATCTCAGAATAGTGAAGTCCCTCCCTGGCGGTCCAGTGGTTAACACCTTACCTTCCAATGCAGGGGGTGCGGGTTCCATCCCTGGTCAGGGAGCTAAGATCCCACATGCCTCATGGCCAAAAAAACCAAAACATAAAACAGAAGCAATATTGTAACAAATTCAATAAAGACTTAAAAAAAAAAAAAGAATAGTGAAGCCCCCTACTTTCCTTGTACTGACTTTAGTTTGGGGCAGATAATTTGGCTTTCCCACCTCTGCAAGACTCTAGGTCACCACACCTTAGCCGCAAACAAAGGTTTTCTCTTCGTGAAATTGTATTTTCATCTGGCTCTACTTTCAGCAGATCAGTTACAGCCCAAACTTGTCTCTTTTTGGAAGACCTTACTGAAGGCTAAATAAGTAGACAGTTTACTCTAGAATCCTAAAAATTCTCTTAAGTCCCCTAATAATGCAGTCCTGATAGACACATGATCTAGTTTTAGCATACAGCATCCATTTTATTGTCACATGACAAAGATGGCGAACTTCCCAGCTGCTATCCAACCCCAGCTCAGACAGTCCACATTTTGGAGTCACTCACATGTAAATTTACACAATAGTCTGAACTCTCTTTTTGAGGGGTGGGTGGTGTCAAGTAACAGAAAACAGATCAAACCAGCTTAGGGGGCAAGGAGTTGGGAGATTTACTGGCACCCATAAGTTAAAAAGTCCTGAGATAGATTTTAGATTTGACTTAAAGAATACCTTGATTTGGGCCCCAAATAATGTTGTCATGACTCAGTTTCTCTGTGTATAAGCTCTTCCATTCTTTTGTCTTCCCTCCCAGGATTTACTTGATAAACACTGACAACACAGGATCTCCCCTGTGCAACAGTAGGCAAAGTGAGTGTGTTACCTGTAGTTCACGTGAGACCTGAGGTTCACTCTGATTGGACCAGCTTCGATCATGTGCTGGTTCTGGGCAGCTGTGCAGGAGGAGCCTCGGTGCTTTGATTGGCCTGGGTTAAATACAGTTGACCCTTGACCAACACAGGAGTTATGGGTGCTGACCTTCCATATAGTCAAAAACCCACATATAATTTATAGTTGGCTGTCCATCTCTGCAGTTCTGATGTGTCCATGGTTCTGCATCCACAGCTTCAACCAACCTCAGATCATGTAGTACTGTAGTGTTACCTCTTGAAAACAATCCCCATGTAAGTGGACCTGTGCAGTTCAAACTTAATATTGTTCAAGGACCAACTGTGTTTTTCATCCCTAGAGCTGGGGTGGAACCCTACCCAGATACGGTATTAAAAGTGGGGGAAGGGTATATTTATTGAAAATTGGTCCTTGATGGCAAAACAAGGAGGAACAGATTGTAGGGAGGTCAACAAAAGTCTACTACAATTATCTATAGTGTATCAGATACTGAACTAGGCACTGGAGTTGAGTTTTAAAAAGAAGAATGATATATGTTGCGTCTTGGTGAATTTCTAGGCACTGGAGTGTTTGGAAAGGGTCTGTAAATATAATTGTTAATCCCATCACTGGATAGATAATTCAGTGAGATGACTTTTAAGGAGCTTTCCTACCTGAAATTTTATGATTTGTGCTTCTTGGAAAACAAGATGGAAAAGATAAATTTTTTATTAGCTTAGGTAATTATTTTAAATTATTATTATTTTACCATTTTAGAATCTTTAATATTGTGACAGCTTTATGTAGAATTTTGAAAACTCAACTTAGTGCTTTAACATCACAAGTCCTCTAAACAATATCTGAATATAGAGGAATTAATATATATTGATGAAGAACTCCTTATTTTTTGTGTGTATAATAGATTTACTAAGGATATAATAGTTGATAAATGCTGAATTTTAGTTTTTGCCCGTGTTGCTGTGAAATTGTAATGTGTAATACATGGGTTAAATATTGAGCCTTGCTTTTTACTGATTGGGGCTTCTTTGTGCTAATCCATATAAACAGCAATGAAACTTTCCTTTGTTTGACTTTCATTTGAACTGCAACTAGTATACTCCCTGCAGAGCATCTCAGTGATAGTTAAAAACATATTTATTTTCCCTCATCTTATGAAATATTGTTATCATTATATTTTGGTTTTGTTCAGAAGCTTCTTCAATCTCAGCCAGAATAAAGTCCAGCTGAGTTTTTTATGGCCTAACACAGGAACATGGAAATCCACAGGAAATTTGGATGACTATTATTCCAATATTATAAAGGTGTAAAAGAGTTCCATAATGTGTACGGAAATTAAAAGGAATTTCTCAGATCAGAACAATGAAAACTACATAAACAAATGCAAATCTATATGAAATTACCTTGCCTTTTATCAACTACTATTAAAAAATCAAAAAGAAAATGTAATAAAATCAAAGCGAAAGTTTCTTGGTAAAGACTGCTCTTGTAGAAGGTGGTTTGATTACTCAGTTAATGGCATATAATGAATTTTGTTTCCGTGTGCCAAGTGACATATTAAGTATGAAGAAGAGTTAATGATGGAAAAGTCCATTTCTCTTTATCTGGGGAAATGGGCAGGTGTTTGAGTGGTGAGGGAGTTGTTAGGTTTCAGGGTAGTTGTCCCCCTCAGAGCACCTTATATTCTTTAAATTAGTACATTGGTTTTGGGCAGAGTTTGATTTCTGTCATTGTAAGGGTATCAAGCAACTTCACTGTGGTATTAGTCCCTTTTAGTCTATGTGACATGCTGGGATTCAAGGATTTTAACGATTTGTGGAATTTGACATAGATAACTTATAATTAGCCTGCTTTATCATTGCAGCACTGAAGTTTGTTTATTTCTTATCTGTTCATTCATTCATTCATGCCCCATCTTATTCCATAGAGATTTGAGGCACCTTATAAAAACTACATTTATGTAACCCATATATATAAGCAGACTTGTTGTGGTCCAGTCCCAGCATTAAGTCATATTCAAAGAAATAAGTATGACAGTGAAAATAATTGAAAATAATTCAAATACTTACTTCACCTCTCAGAAAACATCCAAAAGGGGAGTAAATGCATTATATGTAATAGAACTTTAAAAAAATCCTCTTTGCCCATCTCTCTGAACTTTTACATGGCTGTCAGCTATCTCCCCAAACTTTCTCTGTCTTGAAACCTACACAAAGGGTCTCCTCAAATCCAGTCAGTCCTTACCTTTCTCCTTCTTTCCACCTTCATTTTTAGGTATTTTTCTTCTTTTTTTTAAAAAAATTAATTAATTAATCTATTTGTTTTTATTTATTTATTTTTGGCTGCATTGGGTCTTCGTTGCTGCATGCGGGCTTTCTCTAGCTGCAGCGAGCGGGGGCCACTCTTCGTTGCAGTGCGTGGGCCTCTCATTGTGGTGATTTCTCTTGCTGCGGAGCACGGGCTCTAGGCGCACGGGCTTCAGTAGTTGTGGCACACAGGCTCAGCAGTTGTGGCTCGTGGGCTCTAGAGCACAGGCTCAGTAGTTGTGGCGCACGGGTCTAGTTGCTCTGCGGCATGTGGGGTCCTCCTGGACCAGGGCTCGAACCCGTGTCCCCTGCGTTGGCAGGCAGATTCCTAACTACTGCGCCACCAGGGAAGTCCCGATATCTTTTCTTCTATTTCCTCTCTCATTGTATATTCTTCTCCACTTCTCTCCTCCTGCTAATTTATTTCTCACATTTGTGTCAATAAGCCCAGAACTAGGGAAAGGGGAAAAAGCTGAGAATCAAACCCAGAGTTTCCCTTAGGAGGTAGCACAAGGAATGAGGTTGCAATTATCCACATATTCATATATTTTCTCTGTGTTACCCTTATAAAAAAAATTGTAAAATACTAATTAAAAACTGAAAGTCCAGGCTAGGGAACATATAAATTGAGATGAAAAATAGAACACTAAATGGCCTGTTATTAGTTGTATAGTTGACTCAGAATTACAGTTGACCATAGAACAACATGGGTTTTAACTGCTCAGTCCCTCAGTCCACTTATATGCAGATTTTTTTTTTTTTTCCAATAAATACAGTCAGCTTTCGGAATCTGCAGATTCTGCATTCCTGGATTCACCCAACTGTGGATCAAAAGCTTAATATAGGATCCGGGGTTGGTTGAAGCCGTGGATGCAGAACTAGCCGATATGGAGGGCTGACTATGGGACTTGAACATCCATGAATTTTGGTATCTGGCTGCAGGTCCTAAACCAATCCCCCATGTATACCGAGGGATGGCTACTTCATGGTTAGTGATATAAAGGGACTCCTTTCCATAGTTCTCCCTAATCATGAGTGGAGCACACCAGTTCCCCAGGTGACAAAGCCCTTCCTAGCCTTTAATTCTGAAATTACATAGGATTCACATCCTAGATAAAAGGAACACTAAAAATTTAGTGGTAGTGTCTTTAACATCCATAAGAGCAATTTACTGCAGTTACTATGAGTGAAAAGAGAGGATATGAAGCCAAAACGTGACTTAAAGACATTCTGCAGTAGGCCAACACAGTACAGTCCAAGACTGCAGGTTCCTGATGATCTGAATTGACCTAAGAATAAAACTTTATGTTGTCTGTAGCAAAAAATGCAAACAGTGACCTTAGGAACCAAAGCAGTGATGTAAACGAGTGGATGCTACGTGGTAGCTGTCAGCCTTGGGCGTGGAGGTGCTGCTCGGATGGAAGAGACTGGTGACTGCACGGCACATGCCCTCTCAGAGGAGGGAGGCTGCTCTTGCTCTGCTCCATCCTGTTTTGCCATGTGGGGCTCTAGTCCAGTGCTATGTGTCTTCTAATTCTTCAAGGTCAGCCTGAAATCTGGATTTTAATGTAAAATGTCCCCATTTTAAATGCTCACCATTAGGTCATTTGGATTTTTAGAAAGTGCTTGTGGGCCAAGCAGGACTTGCCAGCAGGTGTTCAATCATTCAACTCTCATCAGAGGAAGGGGGAGCCTGCATGTTTTTCACACAAGTCTTTATCAGTCTCACCTCCATCTTCTCTGCTGTGCTCAAGGTTGGTTCTTTGGCAAAGTCTAGCATCTGGTATTCTTGGATTCTCCAATACCAGCTGGGTGTCCAACCATTCAATTCAATTCTCTCACTAACAGCTCTGAGTAAATGTCAGACTACACAGGTTTAAGGGCTCAGTTTCTCAAGACTGCCCTCACCCCAGATGCTCCTTGTAAGTTCCACATCCCGAGTCAACCCATACATACAGCCAACTTGGCTATGAATTTGGTTCCCATGATCCCCTACTCATTCACTGGAATGACTCACAGGACTCAGGAAAACACTTTATTTACATTTACGAGTTTATTATAAAGGATATAACTCAGGAACAGCCCAATGGAAGAGAAGCATAGGGCAAAGTATGTGGGTGGGGAGAACAGAGCTTCCATGTGCTCTCTGGGTGTGCCACCCTCCTAGAACATTGATTTGTTCACCAACCCTGGAAGTTCTCTGAACTCTGTCATTTAAGGGCTTTCACGGAGGTTTCACGGGGTAGGCACGATTGATTGGATCATTGGCCATTGGTGATTGAAGTGAATCTCTAGCCCCTCCCCTCTGTCCCCTCTCTCAAGGTCTAGGGGTGGGGCTGAAAGTTCCAAGCTTCTAATCAAGCCTTGGTGTTTCTGGTGACCAACCCCTATCTTGAAGCTATCTAGGCCCCCTCACTCCCTACCCCTCCTCCCCACACATACCAGAGTCATCTCATTAGTATACAGAGACATTCTCATCACTCAGGAGACACCAAATGTTCTGGGAACTCTGTGCCAGAAACCAAAGGAAGAAAAAGATCAAATATTATTTTTTATTAAACCACAGGTGTTTATTTTGGTTGGTTACAAGCAAACTAGTATACTTGAGAAACAACCACGGATGAGGTTTTTTGAAGACCCTGACCAAGACTGCTGGTTGGAAGATCATCACCCTAGAGATGGGCCCTCAGATACATGAAAGCAAGGCCAGACTTTTTCTTCCAAAATCTATGTTTGTTTCACCCTTATACACAAATGAATTACTCCAGAGTTCAACACTAATTTCAGTAGGGAAAGATTTCAAAGTAGGTATTACTAGTGTCCCATTCCCTGAATTTTATTTTTGAGCAATGTCACTTCCCAAGGACATGACCAGTATATATTAATTGGAAGAAATACATCTACATACTGGATGTAAGCCAACTAAATTATGGGCATCTGCCAAAATAATTCAAAAAATGTCATGCCTGATATAAGGTTATTCTTTCTGAAAGTACCTATAATGGGAGGAGTTATGATCCTGTGTCTAGTTTATGACATCGAAATAACATTATCATAAAAGGATATGTGTGTGTCTAACTTGTTTAAAAGCAGTTAAGGGCTTCCCTGGTGGCGCAGTGGTTGAGAGTCCACCTGCCGATGCAGGGGACACGGGTTCGTGCCCCGGTCCGGGAAGATCCCACATGCCGCAGAGCGGCTGGGCCCGTGAGCCATGGCCGCTGAGCCTGCGCGTCCGGAGCCTGTGCTCCGCAACGGGAGAGGCCACAACAGTGAGAGGCCTGCGTACCGCAAAAAAAAAAAAAAGCAGTTAAAAATTATTAGAATATATTTTAAAAGTTGGAAGGGTGAGAGAAGTTGAGTTAGAGCATATTATAATATTATGCCACTCATAACTGTTTTCTGTAAGCAGGCCATTTCTGCTGATCATAAATGTTGTGTTTCACTCACTAGGCCTTCAAGAAAATGTTAATTTATATACTAAACTGATTTCTTTTCAGGATTGTCTTTTTTCAGCCTTATTTTTCTCCATGTTTCTGTAGTTTAAGCAGTTAACAGGGATTTAGGTTAAAATCTGAGAACAAGATCCCTGGCATCTTCGTATTTCAGCTTGAAAATTTTCAGAGTAGTATTCTTTAATTAGTTGCTTGTTTTGCTTAAGTGGCTTCAATAAATCAAAATTTTCTGTTTCTCCAGAAGAATTGTGTCCCTGAAATATGTTGCTGTTATGCTGAGATGTGTATGTCATTGAAATATATATCCCAATGCTCTTTTCTGTAAATGTCACTGGGGAGTCTGAGCATATGATTCATTCTGAGTAAAAGATATTTTAAAAAATAGTTAACTGACTTAAAAAAAAAAAGATTTCTGGGCATGCTAAGGGGCTCTAGTAAAAGAAAAAAAAGTATTTGGAGGACTTCTTGGCTTTGGTCATAAAGAATGAATACCTGTTTTCAGTGAAGATTAAAGAAATCAGATATGAAAATGAGATGAACTCCTTAAAAATCCTGACTGTTAAAAATTTTCCTTCCAATATCTCCACCTCCAAGAGGCTGTTTTGCAGTCACCCAACATAAAATGAGAGCTCGTGTTTGTGGTATTTTCATTGCACCTTTAGATTTCAAGGTGGTCCTGAGTAAACTTTTTGTTTTTTCTTGAGAAATATTTGCTTACTGCCGGTCACTGACAGGAGTGAACTTCTTCAAGCAACATAGACAACACATTGCATAGATGCAGAAATGATTTAGACGTGGGAAACTAAGACACTACAGTGATATGCTGCTCAGTTTACAATTATTTGTGACGCAAAAGCTAATTTAGCCAGTGTGGTAGACTGAATAATGACCCCCAAAGATATCCAGCTTCTAATCCTTAGACCTGGGAGTGTTACCTTCTCTGCCTAAAAGACCTTGAAGATAAGATTAGGTTAAGGCTCTTGAGATGGGGAGATTATCCTGGATTATCCAGGTTGGCTTCTGAATGCAATCTCAGTGTTCATATAAGAAGGAGGCAGAGGGAGATTTGACTGCAGAGAAGCATGTGTGACAGTGAAATGAGAAACTGTGCTGCTGGCTTTGAAGATGGGAGAAGGGGCCACAAGGGATACAACTCTAGCAGCTGGAGAAGGCAAGGAAAGAGTGTCTGCAGGTAGTGTGGCCCCGTGACTGAGTTTGGACTTCTGACCTTCAGAACTGTAAGAGAATATGTGTGTGTTGTTTTAAACTACCAAGTTTGTGGTAATTTGTGACAGCAGCCATAGGAAGCTGATACCGCTAGTTGATTTGATGATATTAAGTTAAATAAACTACATACATAATACCATTATAAAGCAAAAGGGAATTTAAAAACTGCCAAATACGTAGTCATTTCTTAACATTTCTGTTTGCAGATTTCGGTTAATTTCTGTATTGCTGTGTTTATCAGCTTATTCTTGACTGATAAGCAGTAAAATTCCTAATATTTAAATATTATATTTACAGGACTTTGCCGATTACTCTTAGCAGAATGCAATTTTCTTATCTCCCAGAGCAAGTTCCCTTTTCTGGTTCCCTTTTTCAGTTTATGGCTGAGGTATATATTGCTGTTGTCCGTACGTACTATTGATTCCCATGTAACTTTTTCAGGTTGTGACTCAGCATCCTGATTTTTGGAAAAGGGAACCAGACTCCCACACGGGCACTCTATATATGCAACAAAAGCCTGTCTTGTTTCGTAAATACAAGGCAAACATTCTACACAGTAGGCATCCATTTTGTGGCAGTACCATTGTCATCCTGGTACTGGGGGGAGCGTGTAAGGTTCTCTGAAATGTCCCTTATGAAGCCACCCCCCCCAAGCCTTCTCTGAAAGTGTGACAATTTGTTTATGTCCACTCCTGGCACCTGCACTTTGATTACCAGAGTCCCCTCAGATCTGCTGATTCCACCACTGTTATAATAGCACAAAGAAATCCTAGAAAAGGGAAAATTTTGTGGTGTGTCCCTGATTGGCATTCTGTTTAGCAGTCTTTATTGGAACGCAGTTGCTTCTTGAGGCCAAGGGAAATTCTGTTACCTGTGTTCATCTGGATGGCTGTATTGCTGGTTAGTGAACTCAAAGCCAAAGGATTTCATTTTCTAACTGTGTTGGTTCTATGGAACCAGAGTTTTTCCATTTGAACTGATGAATTCTCCTGGGGGAGAGGGGGATTTCATGATCAAAATTAGACTAAATGAAAAAAATGAATGCACATTTCAAAGGGTGGCACTAGCATCAGGTACCTCTACAGATTTTCCCAGGGATTACTCCTGAACTTTCTGGTTTTATTTGATGATAATTCCAAGAGAGAATTTTCATTAGGTGAGTGTTCTGTTTCGTTTTGTTTTTCAATGATTCCCCCCCGCCCCCGGCTTGAAGTTTGATTTTATTTGGCATTTATCCCAGTTGGGAATTTGCAATGGAAACGGAAAACTGACCTTCCATTTGTGAAATCACAAAATGAAATGGAACACCAGAAGTGATGTTCTCCTAGAAATAATAAATAGCTTTGTGCTGGTGTCTAAATTCATAGCACAGTTAACTAAAGTTAATATTTATGTACAGTGAGAAGAATAATGTCTGGAATCTCTCAGACATCTTCTTTGTTGTGTTATACTCTTTTTATATGTTACCTCATTTTCTTGGCTCTTGAGAGATCCCCAAGTAGAGACAACAACAGTGGCACAACCAAGTAGGAACATCTGGTTATTGAGCTCTTACTGGGAGCCAGGCACAGGTTGAGTTTAATAGTACAGGTAAGCTGTCCGTGTACTACTTAGTTTAATCATCAGAAAACCCCATCTGAGGCCGTTGTTTCCCTTTCACAGATAAGGAACCCGAGTTGAGATTTAGTAACTTGCCTGAAGATGCATACCTAATAAAGAATGAGGGTTCAAACACAGATGTTTCTGGCTCACAGGCCGAACTTACTCGGTGGCAACACCCATTCCCCTGAGTCTGGAAATGGCAAGAGTCTGGTTTAGGCAACCGGGAAAAAACAGCCAAGACTCTGAAGGTCAGAACAGTACAACGACAAGGTTGCAGTGGAACGGCCAAGATCAAGAACTAAGAGAACGTCCCCTGAGGGCCACGGACCAGCTCCGCCTTGATAAAGAAGGGGATTGGGGTTGCAGTGCAGCAATTTACTGTGATAGCTGGATTCAGAAAAAAGAATATACCTCTGAATGAGATTCAGCAAAATGTTGTCATAGCTATAGATGCTTAGTTTTTTAAAATGTATTTGCCTTATAATTACAAAATTAATATATATGCTTGCTGTATAAAAAAATTCAACACCAAATTACGTAAGTGTAAAGTAAAAGTTACCCCTCTTCTCTCTTTCCCCATTGACCAACCATTTTCCCATACCTATATATCTAAACCTATGTACATATATAGCTAAATGGGATAGTCGTTGGTCTTGGAGGGTTTTCTTTTATTTTCTGTTTTATTTCACAAAAATAGGGTCATACTATAATACTGTTCTATAACTTTTTAAATGAAATAATATTACATCTACATCTTTTATGCTAATACTCTTATTTCCGTACAGAAGCAATTTTGAGGAGAAATATTTGTATTAAAGAAGACTGTATTGGGGGGTGGGTGAAATGGGTGAAGGTGGTCAAAAGACACAAATATCTAGTTATAAAATAAGTTCTGGGGATCTAATGTACAGCATGGTGGCTATAGTTAATAATACTCTATTGTATATTTGCAAGTTACTAAGAGAGTAGATCTTAAAAGTTCTTATCACAAGAAAAAAAAATTTGTGGCTATGTGTGGTGATGGATGTTAACTAGACTTATTATGGTGGTCATTTCGTAATATATACATATATTGAGTCATTATGTTGTACACCTGAAGCTAATATAATATGTCAATTATATTCCAATAAAAAATATGCAAGGCTATTACATGCAGTTTGGGAGGTCACAACTTGGACCTGACCTGCTTGAATACTTCCAGTGACGGGGAGTTCCCTTCTTGGTGAAACAGCCAGTTCCACTATTGGATTGCTCTGTTAGAAAGTTATATTGAACTAATGTTTATTTTTTTGTGACTTCCTCTTGCTCATTAATATGTTCTCTGGAGTTCCACAGACCAAATCTCATCCCCTCTTTTTTTTTTTTTGCGGTACACGGGCTTCTCGCTGCTGTGGCCTCTCCCGTTGCGGAGCACAGGCTCCGGACGCGCAGGCTCAGTGGCCATGGCTCACGGGCCCAGCCGCTCTGAGGCATGCGGGATCCTCCCGGACCAGGGCACGAACCCGCGTCCCCTGCATCGGCAGGCGGACTCTCAGCCACTGCGCCACCAGGGAAGCCCTCATCCCCTCTTTACCTGTAACTGGATGAAATGAGACACCAAGGAGTATGCTTAAGAAAATTAAAAACTGAAAAAACTTAAAAAAAAAACGGTAAAAGAAAAAGAAGATTATATTGCCTCCATGGCTGCTCAGTTTTGACATTTTCTACTTTTCTTCATGGAGATATTAGCTCAAATTGTAGAGCAGAGCTTCTTTGCCTTTTTTTTTTTTTTTTTTAAACATCCTTTGTATATGAAGGGTGTTCTTTCTTAACCTCTGGATTTTCCCAGGGCTGGAAGCTCTGCAGTGGAAGATGTAATCAGATGTGAGGGAGCACAGGAAAGTGCAGACTCTTAGGAAGGTTTAGTTTGGATTTAAAAGGTTTTTTTTTTTTAACCTCAAAAATAGCTTTAGCACATTTCCTAAGCTCAGCCAACTGTTAGAAGCAGACAGGACCTTGAAAATCATGTCAGCCTCTTGCTTTTGTTTACCTTAGAAGTCCTGGAGAGTTTATCTTATTTCCAAAGAAGGTCACAACTGATTGTCAGACAGCCAAGCCCAGAACCTCTTTCCTTCCTGTGAGCATGTTCTCCATTGAAGCCTACCAGGTTGCCAAACCATTCTCCCTCAAATAGTTCAGAGAATTTCCAAAGTCCAGTGGATTTTATTTTAAAGTCAAGATATATATATGCCATAACACCTTTAGGAGAGATCCTGGAGGCCCTGTGGCCATTGTGAATTCCTGTTCCACAACTTAACCAAGCCCTGTGACCTTGCAAAGTGGCCCTAATTTTTCTCAGCCTTCCATTTCTTATCTGTAAGATAAGATTGCCTACCTCCTTGGCCTTTTGTGAGGATGGGATAATATTTATAAAGTACATAACACAGTGCCTGGTTCATTAGTCAACTCAATAGTAGTTGCTGTTAGAAGAAAGCTCTTTCAAACTTTTCGTAATAATCTTTTTTATAAAGTAAAACTCAATTTTAAAAATGTGGCAATATATGTGTTAAATTATTGTAGGAAGGAGACTTCAAAGACTAAATACTTAAAAAAATTTGGGGGGGGGGACTAGATGTTGTACATGGTTTAAGATCCAAAATATATAAAAGAGAAGCAGAAAGTAATTTTTCTTACTCTCTCTTTCCCCACAGCTACTACCTTTCTTTAGCTGGAAACTCACTTTACAAATTTTTTGTTATACCCTTGTAGACGTATTCTGTGCACATACTCAGTAAGCTTTAAATATGAAACGATTTCTGTCTTCAGTCTTTCCTCTAGTCTCTTGCTAATAGGGCTGTCTGTTGAGTCAGCTCTAGGTCAGCACTGTCCAGTACTGTCTGATGACACAAGTGTTCTATACTTGTGTTGTTCAATACAGTACCCACTAGCACATGCGTCTATTGAGTTCTTAAAATATGACTCTTGTAACTGAAGAACTGAATTTAAAATTTTTATTTAATTTTTATTACATTTAATAACCACAGGTGGCTAGTTAGTGGCTACCATATTAGACAGTGCTGTGCTAGATATTTATGTCTATGACACTTTTTATAGAAACACATGGACCTCAAATTATGGAATTAAGAGTCATAGAGAGCCACTAAGTTAATATTAATGAAAGAAGTCTATAGTTTAATATATTTTTAATTATATGTGGCTAATATATTTTCTTTTTAAGTATCTAGATAAGGGGATGAGAGTTTATTTTTGAGAACATGTTGCTAATCAAAGAAAGCTGTGAAATGGCATGTTTGTAGGAGAGGAGATCTCAAACAAATCAGAATGTAACCTCATTTATCTATTTATTTTTTCAAGAAGTATTTATTGAATAGCTAATGTGTACCATGCACAGGCCCTGGGACTGTGGCATTAACAGAACCTAAACAAATCCCTGCCCTCATGAAGCTTTCACTCTAGTGCTAATGAAAACCTCCTCTCTGCATTTGGTGCCTTTTTGTGTTACATTCCACTGGCGGTCAGCAAGCAACAGGGAAGACCTCTGCAGAGACAAAGAAAGGAACTTGCTCCAGGCCCTTGGCTTTGATGGCCGCCAGTGCTCTAAACTTATTTCCTTTAGTAAAGGAAAAAGCTTCATAGGAAAACAGTTTTCATTGAGCTACTAAAGAATGCTTTCTTTAGCAGTATCACGTTATTTATTTCTATAGTCTGCTATCTCTGGATTAGGATACGAGTAGGGGAAAAAGTGAGGTGTGCGTATGTCTTACAAGTGCACACAATTTTAATGTAAAAAGAGCCAAGAGATTCCAAAATAAGTCCTTTAGTATTCCTTTTGTTTAAATTGGAGTATTGTTAATTTACAATGTGTTTCAAGTGTACAACAGATTCAGTTATACGTACATACATACTTATATATTCTTTTCCAGATTTTTTCCATTATAGGTTATTACAAGATATTGAGTATAGTTCCCTGTACAGGACAGTAGGTCCTTGTTTATCTTAAATAGTCCTTTAATATCCTTTATGGAAAGGCACGTATAAGCAGCTCAGAATCACGATGGTGAGCCACACTGCCTCATTCTTCTGCTCTTGGGGAAGGTCTGACTAGTGTAATTGCCCCACCTTTACATTTTCTCCCCCAAACAGTGATTGCCTCTTAGTGTTAGCATTTCATTTGATTTAAGTGTTATTTTTATTTTTCTGCACTTTCAAAATTTCCTAGTATGAACACATATTATTTTCATAATAAAACAAAGAACAATAAATTATATTGTAAAAAAATAGTTCAGTCAGAGAGATGATGAAAGCCTGAAATCATTCCATGGGAGCAGAGACCAAGAAAAAGAGGTGTATTTGAGAGGGAGAGATTTAGGAAATAGAATTGACAGGGCTTGGTTACAGTAGTGAGAGGAGATTGTGTAATAAACACTTGTTTTATGAAATTGTGATCTATTTTTTAAAAAGACAAATGAGCATCACAAAAGGTTTATTGTTTTTTAGTTTTTTGGTTTTTTGGGGTTTTTTTTGGATTCACAGCAATCAAATGTTAAATATGTCTCACCATTTTCAATCACTCATCTGTTTAAGATGACTTGCCAGGTAATTTTTTTTTTAATTAATTAATTTTGGTTGCATTGGGTCTTTGTTGCTCTGTGCGGGCTTTCTCTAGTTGCGGCGAGCGGGGGCTACTCTTCATTGTGGTGCGCAGGCTTCTCACTGCGGTGGCTTCTCTTGTTGTGGAGCACGGGCTCTAGGTGTGCGGGCTTCAGTAGTTGTGGCACGCGGGCTCAGTAGTTGTGGTTCTCAGACTCTAGAGCGCAGACTCAGTAGTTGTGGCGCACGGGCTTAGTTGCTCCGCAGCATGTGGGATCTTCCCGGACCAGGGCTCGAACCCATGTCCCCTGCATTGGCAGGTGGGTTCTTAACCACTGTGCCACCAGGGAAGCCCCAGGTAATTTTTTTAGTCCACCATATAAATGTGTACATTTGGGGCCATTAAAAAAGCTTTGGTGAAATAAAGGGAGTTTATTTTCTTATGTAACTTTTTGTTTCTAGTTATCTTAATTTAGTAATAAAACCCTTTTGTGAGAATGTCTTAGAATGATACTGATTCGAAGAACAAAAGGGAAGACTTGGGCTTCCCTGGTGGCACAGTGGTTGAGAGTCCGCCTGCCAATGCAGGGGACACGGGTTCGTGCCCCGGTCTGGGAGGATCCCACATGCCACGGAGCGGCTGGGCCCTTGAGCCATGGCCGCTGAGCCTGCTCGTACGGAGCCTGTGCTCCACAACGGGAGAGAACGCGACGGTGAGAGGCCCGCGTACCACAAAAAAAAAAAGGGAAGGCTTAAAAGATAAAAGCCCTAAAAAGGAATGTTTGAAGAGCATTAACTATACCACATTTATCAGATTGGCAGTTATCCCCCCTTAGAAAAGTATTAACAATGTATTTCCATGCTTTGGGGAAGGATTTTACAGTGGGCTTCCAGAACTCACATCTGATTTCCAGTTACAAGATCAGAATGTTCCCCTCATATTGATAACCTCCAGAGAAACAAATTCTCATGAGTTCTCTAGTCAAAACAAAAGATGTAGCTGATTGTAAAATTACTGAAGTGTTAAATTGTACTCTGTCTTCTGTTAAACAAGTTTGGTATTGCTATTATCTAGCTTTTTTTTTTTTTCCTTTCTGAAATAACAACTATGTTTGGCTATATGGGTTGACAATAATGGTCTGTGTGGAAAGGGGGGAAAATGAGTGAAACAATGTATCCCATTTTGTTATTTCTGCGTGTGAAAATCAGCCTCTAATGAGATGTCTCCGACAGTGCTGCTGTTCATCAAAACATGTGCCCTAGATCTGAGTGAATTTAATTATAGTGAGAACAGTGAAATAAGGACATTTAAATTAACTTACAGTAGAAAAATTCAGGAGATTAAGAAGCAGCAACATATCTCAGTCTGCACAGAACTAATTTTTGAAGTCTCTTTTCTCTCCTCCCTGGAAGGAGTCATTTTGGGAAGTGGGCAATAATGTTCACCTCAAGCATGTTTTTGTTAAACCAGTATATCAGAACAAGATCAGCATGTCCTTCTGGATACAGAGATCAGTTCTTTGCATAGACCTCCCGAAGCAAAGAGCTGATCTCTGTGTGATATCCAGGTTACTGCATATTAATTTCAGCCTCATACAGAAATCTTGATCGAGAGAGAAATTGTTTTATTAGGAGCATTATCTGACACACCTTTGCAAAGAGCCACCTACTCTTTTTTTTTTTTTTTTGGCGGTACGCGGGCCTCTCACTGTTGTGGCCTCTCCCTTTGCGGAGCACAGGCCCCGGACGCGCAGGCTCAGCGGCCATGGCTCACGGGCCCAGCCGCTCCGCGGCATGTGGGATCTTCCCGGACCGGGGCACGAACCCGTGTCCCCTGCATCGGCAGGCAGACTCTCAACCACTGCGCCACCAGGGAAGCCCTAGCCACCTACTCTTTTACCAGAAAAAAACAGTTTAAAATCTGAGGATAGAAAATAAAAACATGCTTCCTGGATATAATTTCTTTTTATGAATTTCCAATTTTTTTTAGTTTGTGTTCTTATTTGTTTTTTTAACAAGTAAACCTAAAGAGAGAGCTAAGCTAAGAGATGGGCAATATATTCATTTATGACTTTTTTCCAGCTCTCCTTTCTCCTAGGCCATATACTCATTTATTAGCTAATGAAAATATAAGAACTTGGCTGCACAGTGAATAACAGCTTAGTTGAAATGTTTTGTTAGAACATGGTATGATACCTTTATCTCAAAAGCTGAGTTTTTGAACTATAACATGAACTTTTTGAACTAAGCATGAACTATACCATGCTTAGTTCTCATGTTCTATATAGTTCTATGATTGCATTTGGGTATATTCTACTGTTTCTGTTGGTTTGTATTTTACTGTTGATACATATTTTTTCAATTGATCCTAATAAAAGACCCCATTAGATAGCTAAGCCTCAGTGAGGGAGCTCTTTAGACTGTTAATTTTTCCAACATTACAGAGCAAATCAGCATAAAATCAAACCTTAGTCCCTGTTTGATCCTACAGTTATCTCCTTTTTCTCCCAAAACATTTCATCCATTGCCCAGCATCAAATTGTATAGATGCTCAAGAGAGCAAAGGAAATAGACATGTGTGTGAAAAAGCCAACTGTGCCTAGAGAGAAGGGGGGAAAATGGTCCTAATTTTAAAAATGTTTATATATGACCAGACTGCCACACATAGTAGAGGCCAAGGCCCTTATTCTTTACATTCTGGGGTGGTAAAAACATTCTTATGAAGGACTAGTGAGTACAGAGTGACACGTCAGTTAACCAGAGCGATACATCAACTGGAAAATATTTTGAGTTACTGGATTTCAGTGAATTATTATAAACTTCTTCTGTTATACGTCTTTGACTTAGGAATGAAGAATTGAAAACATCAAATATGTTAACTAATGTATCAGTCAGCTATTATATTAGTAATCATAACAACTATATGTTGTCATTGTGGCATTTTCTATCTCAGGAAATGCAGCTCTTTCTTCACTACTACTATCATGTGTAAAGGAAAGGAACTACTCAGACCTGAACCAGTTCATACCTTGCCAAACCTTTCTACTCAGTGTGTGAGCCAATTATAAAGGATTTGTTTTTATAAATGTGCTTGCCCATCAGTCCAAAGGTACCCTTGAAACCAGAAACACTTTAAAAAAAAATGTAACACACTAAACATGGCATTGTAGTAGGGTAGCTGCATATCTTGATTAAAAATACCCAACATTTTATAGCCTATAGAAGAATCTAGTATTTCCTCAGGTCTAAAGCATTTCCCAGTGATTTTTTTTGAGACATAAGTATGGAGGATATAAAATTGAGGAAAGGCCACAGATCTCCACATAAGAATTTTTAAGTGATTAAAAAAGAAAAAATAATAACAGGGAAAGTGTAATTAACAGTAATATAAAGACTTTTCAATATCAGTTAATTAGTTTCTCAAAGCCCAGTAGCATGAAATTAATATGATTTCTCTTAGCAAATTATTTCTCCAATGTTTTTCCTTTTTTTTTTTCTCATCCCTAGATTGAAAAAGAAAAAGCAAGCCAAACAAAATGCAGAGACAGCCTCAGCTATGGCTACAAGGACTCATTCTGGAAAAGAAGATGCTAGTACAGTCATTTTAGAACAAGACATGTGCAACATTGCTGTGGAAGAGGAATATATTACTGATGAGAAAAAAAAGAGAAAAAGTAATCAGTTAAAGGATATCAGGCGTACAGAACTAAAGAGATATTATAGTATTGGTGAGTATTGGTGGCAACTTTGCAGTATTTTCATTTAAAAAATCTGTAACAGTTTTTAAAAAATAATTTGTAACTGGTCATAATATAATAATAGTAACAGTTTATTGAGCAGCTACTATGTGTGTGTGTGTGTATATATATATATATATATATAATATATAATGTGTAAAGGGAATGACAATTATATAATAATTTATATTTATATAAATATATATAAATATTTTGTGAAGAGATATATATATATAAAATATATATATAATCTTGTTTAAAGGGAATGACAATTGAATAATGTTGGTGTGTCTTGTTTAATTTTGTGTTCCCAACATCTAACACAGTGTCTAGCACATTGTGTCTGCTCATAAATATTTATTAAATGAATGGTCACTTTTCTTGTATGAGAAATATTTTTCTTAATATTTATAGACATGTCCATAAAAATGTTGATAGAAATGCCTGCACTGTTTCCTAGGCAATAGGAAATGGAGGAGAAATGACCTAGCATCCATTGGTTAAAAAAAAAAAGACCACGATGATGATGACTTGAGAGTTGTAGCTGAGGGGAATCTTAAAATGAGTCCACAATATCATGTAGTTTCTGAGGATAGTCATTGCATCTGCAGCTGCATTAGCACAGGTGGCTTGTCTAGCACGATGGAGGTGATGATCCTGCTTTACTTTACCATCCATCTCATACCTACTGCTCCTATCACATGCAGGCCTGGAGTATGTTCAAAAGAGAATGCAAAGGGACTTCCCTGGTGGTGCAGTGGTTAAGAATCCGCCTGCCAGTGCAGGGGACGTGGGTTCAAACCCTGGTCCAGGAGGATCCCACATGCCGCGGAGCAACTAAGCCCATGCACCACAACTACTGAGCCTGTGCTCTAGAGCCCACAAGCCACAACTGCTGAGCCCGTGGGCCACAACTACTGAAGCCTGTGTACCTAGAGCCCATGCTCCACAACAAGAGAAGCCACCATAATGAGAAGGTTGCGCACCACAACAAAGAGTGGCCCCTGCTCGCAGCAACGAAGACCCAGCGCAGCCAAAAAAATAAAAAGAGTGCAAAGAAAGGGAACCAGGAGATGCAACTTGATGTGGCACACGGGTTACAGTGTACTTGAGATTGCTAGGCTCAGAGACAGAAGACTGAGGTCTCTGAGAACAAACTGCAGTCCAGTATATGAAACCTGGGCTGGTGGCAGGCACTTGGTCCACAGGGTCCCAAACTTGGTCCCAGTTGATGCCAAAGTTATCGGGGGACAGATCTCGTCTCTGTGTTAATATAACTCTCTACTAGTGCTCATCAAAGATAAAGGTGGGCTGCCATTGGGATGGTTATAAATGAGGTTTTGCTGACATTGCTCCAACAGAGGCAGATGAGGTATCTGCAGTGGAAAGCCTGTGGTTTGTAGTATTCCAGTGGGTTCCCGTGATTATGTCATATATTACATAGCTTCATGGATGCTTTTAATCTGAAGCCATTCAGCATTTTATAAAAAGCTGTAACTGTCAACCTATAGAAAGAGACTTCTGTGTGATTAATAAACTTCCTCTTAAAATTTTAAGTGTTGAGTATTATCCCTAAAAGGGAAAGAGGAGTAAGGAAAATTGCATTTCACAACTTTTACAGTGTACACATTGGACATTTGAAAATGTGTGGTTTTTACAGTTGTACAGTTTAATATACTGTCTCTTCTCATGCTACTTTAAATGCTGCTGCTTAAGAAGTATTTTTAAATGGAGACATTTTGCTCTGTAGGGTTTCCCTGAAGGAGGTTGATAGAGTCCTATCCATTGAGATTTCTCTTTTCATGATGCTGCACTAACTGCAGATGCTGCTTTGGGATAGATTTTTAACGTGCTGCACTCTGTTGCATGTGTAACACTTTGAATGTGAAACAATACCCTTCACTCTGCTCTTTACCTAACTAACTCTTACTAGACTTCTCCAAATCCCCTCAGTCATCTTTTCTTCCAGGAAGCCCTCCCTGTCCCTGGACAGATTAGACTTCCCTTCTGCATTGTCATCATGGATTTATTTATCTGCTCTCCTGTTTACAGGCTGCTTTGGCTTGGACTCTGTATTATTAGCTTTGTGTAGTATCTGCATTACAGGTGCTCTTTAAATGTGCATTGAGTGGGTGACATGTACATAGATGAATGAATACTGTGATTCGTTTGAGTTTCATGAAAATTCTGGAAGGATGTAGGCAACATTACAATAGTTGAGTCAGAATTATCCTGTGATTTTATTTGGTGACAGTTAAGTAAAGAGATGCCATCGTAGCTTTTCATTTTCTCTCAAGAATGGCAATGATAACAATGGTTTGGAGGTTTGAGGCATTTTCTTAGGAGGATCCAGTGCTTATAGAAAACTACTAGGTGGGCCATTGAGTCCCAGGATTGCTTGTCCCTTTTCTCATCTGACTCTAGCTGACAGACAGCTGTGTTGGCAGGTTTGCTTGATCTCATAGGGCTGACGTGGCATATTTCCTAGATTCCCATCCCAGAATGTTGTCCCATACCACTAGGTGGAGTATTAGACCTCAAGTCAAAAGTAATTCTAGTCCAAGTTCTTTTGGTGGCTCTAGTCTGGGGAGGAGAGATGCTAAAATGGGAGGATCTTGTCAGCCACGTTAAGGATTTGGACTTTATCCTGTATCAGTGGGAAGCCGCTGGGGGAACTCCATTAACTGTCTGTTTTAAGAGGATAAATCTAAGGACAATGGATGGAAGTGAGCCTGAAGGCAGGTTGGAGACTGGGGCAGAAGAGAAACAGCACCCTAAGGAGAGATTTTGCTCATAGAAACAGCAGTATTTGGTGACCAATGTAGTGTGTGAGGGAGAAAAAGAACAGCGTCAAGAACTGACAAACTGGAAAACTCAAGAAGAAAGAAGGAAAATAATGAATTTGTGTTTGGAGGTATTTTAGAGGTACCAAATGGATTTGTCTAGAGGGACCTGGATTTTAGGTCAAAGGCCTGGAAATTGCTACTTAAAGGTGTGAGGTAAATATGTGTAAAAGAAGTAATCCAGGGAACGCACAGAAAGTCAAAACAAAAAGTTAATGGAGGGACTTGCCTGGTGGTGCAGTGGTAAAGAATCCGCCTGCCAATGCAGGGGACATGGGTTCGAGCCCTGGTCCAGGAAGATCCCACATGCCTCGGAGCAACTAAGCCCGTGCGCCACAACTACTGAGCCTGCGCTCTAGAACCCACGAGACACAATTACTGAGCCCGTGAGCCACAAGTACTGAAGCCCGCACACCTAGGGCCCATGCTCCACAACAAGAGAAGCCACTGCAATGAGAAGCCCATGCACCGCAAAGAGGAGTAGCCCCCACTCGCCACAGCTAGAGAAAGCCCGCGCACAGCAACAAAGACCCAACACAGCCAAAAATAAATAAATAAATAAATAAAAAGTTAATGGATGATAAATGATAACTTATAGAAAAACAGACTGAAAGGATCTACAACAATATGTTGATTATTGTTTTCTCTGGGTACAGAAATTGCAAAGGAGTTTTGTTCTCTTTATGTTCTTGCACATTACACAGTTTAAATTTATTTTTAATATTAATCAGAAAATTATAGAGAACTGAATAATGTAATAGAGCAAACCCAAGGGCTTTAGAAAAAGAACATTAGACAAAAGCAAAGTTCTATCATCAATATAAAAGAAAGTGATTACTTTCTGTAGGTATCTATTTCCACATCTGTAACATTACCTACCTGATTTCAGGAAGCATATTTAGACAAAATAATGTTTTTTACTTATTAAATTAGATTTATCTGTGCCTCATGTAAGCCTTGGGTAGTAATTCATTACTCTCTCCTACCACTTCGGAGAACACTACAGCTAAGATACTGATAAAAGATGTTATGGAAAGACTGAGTCACTGGAATTGCCTTGTAACAAAATGGTACCAATTCCAAAAGTGTTTTGTTTTTGAGAGGGGAAGTAGGAGAAAGGAAGTGGACTAATTACATCGAGGCAGATGGCATCAGATAAATCTAGGTCTAGCACCTATTGTAGCACGGGGCACACGGTAAGCATCCATGCAAAAGCTTCTAACATAAGTGAACTCAGCCCTTCTATGCTTGCACTTGTATTTACTGATATATAGGGCTCCTTATTCACTTATTCTATTTATTTATATAAACCCTTAAGGAATTGTTTGATAACAATATATTTTTATAATTTTCTATTTTAACAATGTTAATATATTTTTCAAAATTAGCTATTAAGTTATAGTTAAGTTTGACACAAGTAGTAGGAATGTTTACATATGTTTCAAAAGATGTTTGGTCCATATTACAATATCAAAATATATTAAGTTGCATGAATTATATCTCAAAATTCTCTTACATTACAGGAATACATTATTCCTTAATCTTAGAATAGTACACATCTTTGCTTCTATGGAAGTGGAGATAGGAATGGGAATTTTACAAATGTGGATAATGTCTCAGTGGGAAATTCTTTAACTGAAACACAGATATATAGATGTAAGACCTGAAAGAGCTAGAGAAATTTTATAAATACAGGAGGCAAGCCTAAATTGGAACTAAATATATCACTATGTTTTTGTAGTGTTTTAATATAAAAGGTTAATACTAAGAATCCTGGCTAGTAAAGTAGTTATTGTAAGAGAATTGGGAGGTTATTTTAACAAACAGAAAGCACTTAGGTAAGAGTTTGGTCAGTTTTGTGGTTATTGCAATAAAGATTTATGTAGAGAAAACCTCTGCAGTGTAAAGAATGAATTTAGCTTTTCAATAATAAATCTGCAGTGTCTAAATCATTTCACATCATAGTTTTTCCTCCTGAGTTCAAAAGGAACTTAACAAGAGTAAAATAAATGAAATTCTCCACTTTTCCTTTGTTAAACATTTTTGGGGTTTGCTACAGGATGAAAGTAACCAACTATTGAATTACTTCTCATGATGGCAACCCTGACACTTTTCCTCATACAGATTACTTTTTCTTAGGGTATTTTTATTTATTTATTTATTTTGGTACGTGGGTCTCTCACTGTTGTGGCCTCTGCCGTTGCGGAGCACAGGCTCCGGACGCGCAGGCTCAGCGGCCATGGCTCACGGTACCAACTGCTCCGCGGCATGTGGGATCCTCCCGGACCGGGGCACGAACCTGTGTCCCCTGCACCGGCAGGCAGACTCTCAACCACTGCGCCACCAGGGAAGCCCTTAGAGTATTTTTTAACCACGTGTGTGAAGATTTCCTATCTGTTGCTTATCTTTGTTTCACTTAGCAAGTTCAGAAAGCCAAAGATGTGCTATTCTGATAAATTAATTCCTAAACATAAAAGTAGGTCAAACCACAAACATACAATAGCATGACTCTTCTGTTCAAAAGTAATGATCATTCTAGTGCTTTAGAGCTCAAATTAAAGGATTAAAATGGACTTTGGGGCTTCCCTGGTGGCGCAGTGGTTGAGGGTCCGCCTGCCGATGCAGGGGATGCGGGTTCGTGCCCCGGTCCGGGAGGATCCCACATGCCGTGGAGCGGCCGGGCTCGTGAGCCATGGCCGCTGAGCCTGCGCGTCCAGAGCCTGTGCTCCGCAACAGGAGAGGCCGCAACAGTGAGAGGCCCGCGTACCGCAAAAAACAAAAACAAACAAACAAACAAAAAAAATGGACTTTGATGTGGAAAGAGGATATTAAGAACCTTATTCATATATTTTTTTAATCAAGCAGTGTATAAAGACTTCAGGGACTTGGATATAAAATAAATCGAAATTATTAGGATGGAAATAATTAGGCTTGTGCTTCTTGGGGCCATCAAGGAAGTCAGACTAATGTTTAAAGTGAAGTCATACCATGAAAGCCTAGGTGGTGAACAGGTCCAATCTGACAAGTGCCCCCAGAATGCAAAGGATCATCACAGAAAGAATGCAGGCGTTAAGAGAGAAGATGACAGATGTGGGAGGCGTAAGTGAAGGACCTAGGAATCAAAGGTGTTCTTGCTGAGGAGGTCAGAACAATGGGAATAGAAGCAGTAATCAGACATAGTGTAAGATAAGAAGAATGCTTTCATGAGCTGAAACTCGTACCTGACTTCTAAAATCAGAACAGCTCATCATATTTAAGCAAAATTAAGGGGAAAACTCTGCACTTAAATGTGGCAAATGTTTACAGGTTATGGATAAATGGTAAAAACAAACAAAAAAACAAACAGGCAAAAAGAAAAAAAACCACAAAAGACTTAACAAAATGTTCCCTACAAAGGAGCAGAGAAGAGAGGCACAGACTTCTCCACAGCAGTGAACACCAGGGGAATTAAATCTCCTTCAGAATTGTGAAGTAAAAATTGTTTTTCAGACTCAAAGACAACAGGACATCCTCAGACATACTAAGGTTTTAGGAAACATACCTTTTGTATCATACCTTTTTAAAAATAAAGTTACTGAGAGGGAGTGATTTTTTTTCTGAGACACATGTCAAAATGTCCTCAAGAATGAAAAAGTCATTTATTTATTTATTTATTGTTTTTGGCTGTGTTGGGTCTTCTTGCTGCGTGCGGCCTTTCTCTAGTTGTGGTGAGCAGGGGCTACTCTTCGTTGCGGTGCGAGGGCTTCTCATTGCAGTGGCTTCTCTTGTGGATTGAGGCTCTAGGTGCGTGGGCTTCAGTAGTTGCAGCATGTGGGCTCAGTAGTTGCGACATGTGGGCCCTAGAGTGCGCGGACTTCAGTAGTTGTGGCGCACGGGCTTAGTTGCTCCAAGGCATGTAGGATCCTCCCGGACCAGGGATGGAACCCATGTCCCCTGCATTGGCAAGCTCATTCTTAACCAGGGAAGTCCTTAAAAAGTCATTTTATAAAAGAATTGGTGGTCAGCATTGCAACTAATAAAACATAAAATTAAAAATACATAATAATGATTGTAAACATGACAGTAAGTAGGAATATAAAAAGGCATCATAATTCTTTTTTCCAGCTTTACTGAGATATAATTGACATAAAATTGTGTAAGGTTAATGTATACAATGTGTTAATTTGATACATAGATATATTGCAAAATGATTACCACCCTAGCATTCACTAACACCTTCATCTGGTCACATAATTACCATTTCTTTTATGTGGTAAGAACATTTAAGAGGTGCTCTCTTAACAACTTTTAAGTATAGCATACAGTATTTAACTGTGATCACCATGCTGTTCATTAGATCCTCAGAACCTATTAATCTTATCGCTGGATGTTTGTACTCTGACCAACGTCTCCCCATTCCCACACCCCCCAGGCCCTGCTAACTGGCTGGGTTTCGCTCAAGGGAACCTCTTTCCTTTTCCTCACAGCTCCAGCCCTCCCATTAACACAGTATATTGTAATCCATTCTAGTCACTAAGTGAAGCAGCTGTTTGACAGAACCTGCTGTATTTGTTCCAGCTGAAAGTCTAGTCCTCTTATGACTATAGTGGTCTGCATCTTGCAAATCTTGTTTCCTGCTCAGTCCGTCGTGTGATATCACATTTGTATTATGAGAAATCTCACTTTTAGAGAAACACTCGAATGTGGTTGGGGCCAAGGGAAGGACAACAGATTAGACTAAATAGGGTTAGTGATTTTGAAAAATCAAATTAGAAGTGAACTGGGGAGAGTGCAAGGGAAAAACACTGATAGGAGGAATGTGGTCGGATCTTTTTGAAAGGCAGTTTGGCCATTTTTATCAAGAGCTTTACTTTTGCACACCCTTTTCCCCAACAATTCTGTTTGCAGAAGCTTACCCTAAGGAAATGATCATGAGCGTAGTGGATTTGACCACAGTGACTATCATTGCATGTTTAAAATAGTGGAAAAATTAAAATAACATAAATAACTTTAAATGGAATACCATGTGCCATTTTTTTGTTTTCAATGTGTTTTTTTAACATAATTATTTACTTATTAATATTTATTTATTTGGCTGCATCGAATCTTAGTTGCGGCATGCGGGCTCTCTAGTTGTGGCACGCGGGCTCCGGAGTGCGCAGGCTTAGTTGCTACACGGCATGTGGGATCTTAGTTCCCCGAGGAGGGATCAAAAGCGCGTCCCCTGCATTGAAAGGCAGATTCTTAACCACTGGACCACCAGGGAATTCCCACCGTTTTTTAATGATGAAGAAAAACAGTTAATGCCGTGGGAAATTTTCACAAAATATTGTTACAGTAGAAAAGCAGGTTGACAATAGTGTATAGACTACAATTCCATCTTTGTGTAAAAGAAGGAGAGCTGTTGGAAGTATATTTACCAGAATGCAAACATTGTTTCTCTCTGAATGGGGGTAAAATGGGTGATTGGTATTTTCTTCTTTCATTCAACTGTATTTTAACTGTATTTCTGTATTTAACTGTATTTCTCTTTCAAAAATAATTTTGGATAGTCTTAATGTATTTAGTTTCTAGTCTTATATATTTATGCCTGGTTAACAGTTTGACATGTTTCCCTTCTCCAAAATGTTTTTAATTTTTGACCTAAATCGCATATAATTTAAAAATTAATTTGAAGAGAAAGTGAAATATTCACAAGAATGATGTTTCCTATTTAGGAACATTATATGCACCACCCTGTATTCAAGCTTCCATTTATATACTTCAGAGAACCTTTAAAACTTTTTTTATATATCTTTTGCCATTGTCTTGCTGTATTTATTCTTAGATATTTTCTAGTTTGATACCATTATGCTGGAACTTTTCCAAATAGTTTTTATCACAAGTATAAAAGATTGCTACATCTGGTCACCTTACTGAACAATTTTATGATTTCTGGATGTTTTTATGATGTTGGCTTTTGAGGTAGATAATTAATTCATCTGCTAATAATCAAATTTTCATTTCTTTCTTTTCAGTATTTAAAACTTTTTTATGACTAGAGATTCCAGAACAAAGTTGAGTATAAACTATGATAGTAGGAATTCCTGTATCTATTTTGGTTAGTGTTTTACTTTTTATATTTGCTTTTGGTTTCTGCTATAAGAAATCATCTGTTTACTCAGGCCTGCTTTAGGAGGGTTTAGAATAGTGCTTAATTCTAGAGACCATTGGGGAACAAGTGGGCACATGGAATCCATTCTGCACACATGTTGCCTTTCAGGGCTCTAAAAGGTGGCCTCAAATAAAGGGCAGGGGTTCCCTCTTCCTCCTCAGGATTTCCAAGCTGTCTCCTTATGTTTGAAGTGTTTCTGCTTTCATCTCCGCTGCAGAGTTTATTTTTATGACCTTGATGAGTACTTGCGGTTTAGCCTTGTCTCACATTAGGTTAGCCTCTTTGTTGTAATTTAGTGGACTGGGAGATACTATGCCCAGAAGCCTTAAAAGCTTTGCTGGAAGTGCTCTCAGGCACTTGTCTTCATAGAACAACAGGAGTAAAAAGAATGGGTGGAGCTTGTGCAGTGCCTGTGGGTATCCCTCCCACTGCATACCCTGGAACCTTCTGTAAGGCTGGGGTGGCAGCCTCACTAGTGTGTTAGTTCAGGCTGCATTTAGGTAACTAACCAGGCACTGCAGTCCTGGAAGTGATGTCATGAAGTCATTTAGTTTTCATTCTTATGGGGAAATTGCTTTTGATATACAACCTTTAGGGTTTCATTGCTTTTTCAGAAGCATATTTCTCATTAATATCAAAGAGTAACTAAACATTCTTCATCATGTTAAGAAAATTCACTCCTATTCTTAGTTTTCTAACAGTTGGATTTTTAAAAATTTTATTCTTTTTAAAAATATAATAATGGCTGTTTAATTTCATCAGATGATTTTTGACATGTATCAGAGTGATCAGATATGTTTTTTTTCCTTTAAGCAGTTTATAATCATCTATCACATTAATGCTATATCACTCCTGTATTTCTGGAATGAAACCTTTTGCTTATGGTATAATTCTTTTAACACCCTACTCTGTTCAAATTGCTGTTTACTTATGTTGACTGCAGTATTATTAATTACATTTGTTAAACACTTACTTTGTGCCAGGCTCTGAGATAAACACTGTGCCCATTATCTCATTTAATCTTTTGAACAACATTGTGAGATCTCCATTTTACAGATAAGGAAACGGAGGCACAAAGATTTCAAGTGACTTGTTTAACATTGCACAGCTATGAGGGTTGTTCGGTGAATCCAGCTTGTTTTGACCCCAAAACCAAATAATAATCAGAAAAATGTTGGGTGACATAAGGGAAATGGCACATGACCTGACTTTGATTAATATCATCAGATTGCCATAACCAAATACATCTGTTCCCAGTTTAGGGCTATGTCTGTCATTGGAAACAGATTTTCCTGTTTACAAATCAGGGTACCCTTTTCTTAGATCTAGAGAGACATAGACAATTGTTGCTCTCTGAATCCACATCTTTTGGATGCCATGGAAACTGTCCTTTCTCTTCAAACAAGTGTGTAGTGGGTCCTGTGCTTTCAGCTTCATGTACCTATTCAGATGGTCTTATGATAGAGCTGGAAGGAAGGGAGAGAACTGATTGTTCAAGAGGAGTAAGGGAAGAACGGGCACACACACCCGGTTGATGTAAGGCCAGAGAAAAATTGGTTCTGATATAATTTGAAAACCTGATAATTTTCAACATTCTGTTTGTGCTTGTTCAGATAGTTGATAATAGAAAAAACAAAGCTACAGACTGACTTTTCTATCCTTCCTCTATCTATGTAGAGCTTATGGAATCAAGATCCAGGGAATTCACAGGTATCTCTTTGTTTCTGTTTTCAGGTACAATAATGGATAATAATGTCCACTGTCCTAACTTTACTCAGTCCCCAGGGGTCTGTGCCAGGAGCCAGATGCTCTGGTTTCAGTGACATTGATATTGTCTCATTCTTGCTGGAATTTTTCCAGAACTGAAACATAACCAGAGCTGCATTCCTGAACACCTGCAGGCACCTTCCCCTATCCCGCTTCTCCCCGGCACACTCACATTCACACCTGAGATCACTACTTGACTCCTCAAAAATCCCCTCTTTGGATCTGAACCTCTTATCTTTTCCCATAAACCTGTTCTCCACCTGTGGTAGGCAGAATAAGGCCCTCATGCCCTCCCACCCTCCCCAAAAGGGATCCGTGTCCTAATTTCCAAAACCTGTCGGGTTACACAGCAAAGGCGAATTAAGGTTGTAGATGGAATTAAGGTTGCTAATCAGCTGACCTGAAGGAGGTGCGCATCCTGGATTATCCAGGTGCCCAGTATAAACATGAGGATTCTGAAAAGTGAAAGAGGGTGGCAGAAGAGAGCTAGAGAAACGGCAGCATGAGAGCACACGGCTTGGTGCACGGTTTGCAGATGGAGGGAGGGACCTTGAGTTGAGGAACGTGGGCTACTTCTGAGGTGAACAGGCCAGGAAACCGGTCTTCCCCTATAGCCTCCGGAAAGAACTGCAAGAACTGCCTGCTGACGCCGTGAATTTTGCCCGGTGAGACCCATGTCAGACTTGGAACGTACAGAACTGTAAGGTGGTACGTTTGTGTCTGTTTTTTATTTGGAGCCACGAGATTTGTGGTAAATTACAGTAAATTCCTATTGCTGGTAATTCCTATTGCTATTACAGTAGCAATAGGAAGCTAACACGTCACGTCATTCTCCTAACCCCGTCTCGGTGCCCCTCACCTACCACTCCTCGAGCTCTTGCTGCCCTGCTTGCGTGTCCTAACCCCATGGGTGGCCGTGACAGCAGGGGATTGGCTGATTTCTTGCATGGTCTGTCACCCTGATGTTGAGACCCACCCCTGGGGGAACCCTTACTGCTGCTGCTTGTTGCTTTTTTCAGTATTCACTTTATTAAAACCTGACCTTTGCCACAATAACTCTTCCAAATGTCACAACCCCTTAAAGCCCCAGTCCTGTCTTCACCTCCTTACATTTTAGCAAATAACTTTACTGATAGGGTTAACACCATCTGTCTTGAGATCCCTCCACTTTCATCTCAGGACCTCTGTGACCTCCCAGTCACCTGTTTCCAGGTTTCCATCTCTCATCCTCAGGGTAACATTTGACAGCATCAGTACAACTTTCCTTTAACTTTTTTTCACGCCTTTGTGACATGACACTCATTTTCCTATCTTTTCAATCCTCCCCACCTGCCAATCAGCCACACTTCTTTTCGGCCCCCGCCCCCCAAATCTAAGCCTTCCTTAGGTTCTGTTCTCAAACCTCAGATATTCTCTTGGCAGTTGTAAGCGCCACGACTTCACAGATCACCTAGTGAAAGGATTCCTTTACATCCGACTTTATGCCTTTTCAGGCCCTGGACATTCTCCTGAACATCACCTTCTTTTAGCTCTAACACATGGAGAGAGAAGAGTCTTTCTGTAAACATATCTAGCATCTCCTCAGATGCAGGAGGCAAGAGCCTTGTTTTCTGGACACCCCTGGCCCTTCTGTGGGCTGGGAAGGGAGGAAGAAGCAGGGCTGTGGGCAGGGCACCAGGTCCACCTGAGGTCAACACAGGTTCTCCCCGTTCCCTGTTTCGGCCCCTCCAGGATTTATGAGAAACGAGACAGGTTAGGCAAAAGGGCTTATGTTTCATTCTTCTAGGGTTTTGGTCAATTTTGTCCCAGTTACGTTCTTACTGGGTGGGAAAACTGGCTCTGAAACTTTTCGAAGGGGGGGCGAATAGGAGGTTCTGAATAGCTTCTGAGGATCACCTGGCCAATTTTCTCCTCTGGCAGTAGATACTTTTACATCATTTGCTTCAGGTTTTTGTAAGCAGGGGGAGTTTCCAAATTTGGAGAGGTGCAAAGGGCCTGAGGAGGCCTAAAGCTTCAAGTAGAGGTGTCAGGTGTCATTGAGAGAGAATTCCATCCTTGTGGATGGCCATGAGTCCTCACCTGAAGTGCTGGAGGTGGAGTCCGCTCCTGAAGCACAGCAAAGGAGCTCTTTCCAAGGAGGCTTGGGTCTATTCCCCACTCTCCCCAGTGCCTTATGGACCATGTGCTGCAGAATCCATCTGGATAAGGTATCCAGGACTTCGCTTATTGAGACAAGCAGCCGGCCATCTTGAAAACTTACTGCAAGAAAATATTTAGGAAGTAATATGAAGCCTTTCCTTGGGCGTCACTGATATGAAGACGTTTGGGTCCTTAGAATGTGCCAGTTACTCCTCTGCTTTCTGTATTCAGTCAGCTGTAAAACTTAGTGTTCGGGTTGTGGCTTTGATTGGTTCCGACGATTTTCCTGGTGTGATGCTCTGTGAGTGAGCATGTTGCCCACCATCAAACTTGTCAGGCTCGTTGATCTATATTGGAAAGTTCATGCAAGCATATATAACGGATATCATATTAAAACACAGGATGCTCAAAGATGGGTACATTACGGTCTTTACCTCGAGGATTTCAAAATCTTAGACTCTGGCGGGTTTTTGTTCTCGTTTACTAATACTACTGTGATTGCCATTTTTCTGGCCTACCCACTTGTGCCAAAGGAAAGTAAGTTTTGTACTAATTCAGGTGCACATAGTTAAGTGTATCCTGAAAGGTTCAGCCAGCACCTGTCTTTCTTTGGCAGCTGAACAGTACGGAAACTCTCATGATTTGGCGGCTAACAACAGTGCCCGCATTGGGACCAGAGATGACTAGGCACAGCCTATGGAAGGGCATGGGCTGTAGCTGCCACAGATGGGAAACAGCAGCTTAGGTTCTAGAAATAGGAAGCACCTACAGAAGGACATGAAGAGACTGTGCTGAAAGCACGAGGAACTAAAGGGACAGCTGTTTATGGTGACAAAGAGAAGGGCAGGAGTGTGGGACAGAGAGTGGAGCTGAGATATTAACAAGAATGAGCACCAGGTAGATGATAAGAGTTGTAAAGTACTGTGATTGGGTTTTTCAGTAGGCTGTGTGGAATCTCCTGATCTGCAGAATTTGGAGATCTGAAAACCACAGTCAGTACAGCCTCATCTTCCTGAAGTAATTTAGATGGGGTCACCTGACAGAAGGGAGGTCATTTTTTACAGCACAGGGATTTTTCAGGGTGTCTCTGGTTCTACAAATGACTAGAAAAGGATACTAATAGCAGCATCTTTTATTTTTTTCTTGGTTCTTAATTTAAAATAATGTAAAAGAAATACTTAAAAGTCAGTAAATCCCATGTGAATGAACTGTTTTCATATTTCTGTGTTACCTTCCAGCTCTCGTCCAGTTTACCCACATTTGTTGTGTAGTTGAAATGATATTGTTGGTTTGCATGTGGGTGTGGGGAGTTGTAGGACCTCAGATGGAGAGGGACGCGTTAATCACACTTCAGAGTGCGTGGCTTGTCATCACTGGTCAGAGCTGGGCCCTTCGTTATTTATTCATGAGTTCCTTTTTATCCTCATTCCCCACTCCCGTTTCTCTCCCCGCTCCACTCCATTCTATTGTGTCCAATGTGTATAGGGTTTTTTCTGGATGTGGCCTTGAAAAATGTGTGTAGTTGTTTTGTGGACAGCTTTTTGAAATATACATAATGATACCATTCTGTACATCTCATTCTGTTTCTCTCGATGTAAACATGTTGCAGTGTATGCTTGGGCTTGTTATGCTCTGGGATTCTAGGCAGTAATTAGATATATTTTGCTGACCCTCCTGTTCGCTGCTGCCACAGATACTGTTGTTCTGTATACCCTCCAGCATGTTACTTCATGATATCTCCTGGGAGAGGATGTATATCTGTGGGTTAGTTTGCTGACTCATGTGGGCTACGTATGCTTAATTTGCTGGGATGGCTATACCAGTTTACATCGCTAGTAGCAGTTCACATCTTTGCCAACACTAGAATTATCCAGCTTTCTGATTTTTGCCACGCTAATAGATGTAAAATGATGCTGCGTCTTAATTTGCATTTTTCTGATCTCATACAAGTTAGAGCATCTTTTCATAGTTAATTCAATTTGGTACTTTTTATCACTTAATTTGTATCCATTGTTATATGTCTCTGGTTTTCAGTGTCTGGGTTGATACATTTAATCATAACAATTAGGTTGAATCATATGTAGCTGCCAAACTATCAGGTTGACCAGTTTGACCCTTAAAAATAGCGAACTCTGTGGTCCAACTTAATATGTTGTTGAACATATAGGTCTTTACAAGTTTTCATTATTATAAATAATACTGCAGTACATATGCTGTGCATAGCATTTTTCTTCTTTTGAATTTTTCCTTAGGATAAATAAGGGAAAGATTACTGAGTCAAAGAATGAACATTTTTATAGCTATTGTTACATATTGACAAATCGCCTTCTGAAAGGGCTGTACTGATTTACATTATACATCATTATACATCATTTATATCATGACTGTACTAGTTTTACTTTAACTTCGTCTTTATACATTATCATTTAAACGAATACTTGAATAACTATAAAGCATAACCTCATTGTTATTTGTACTATTTGATCACAGTTAACATTAATCATTTATTCAAGTATACATGGATGAACAATATGTTTTTATGAGTTTGGTCTATTTGTACATTTAGTCCACTTTTCTTTTAATCTTTTTTTTTCAAAGTCAATTCGAAAGTGGGTTTTAATATACTGTAGATTACCCTATCCTCAATTTCTGAAAATGAAATCATTCACTTATAAACATTTTATTCTCCAGATGACAATCAAAACAAAACACATGATAAAAAAGAAAAGAAGATGGTGGTTCAGAAGCCCCAGGGTACTATGGAATACACTGTAAGTATAAACAGGTAGAATGAAAGTTTGTTAATACCACTAGATTTACATAATGTTTCTCCCTGACACATCCTTCCCCTTAGTCATTTCTCTTCCTTCCTTATTTTTACCCTGGGTATACCTGTTACTTGAATTACCGTTTGATATGCCAAGGACGACCAATTTTAGGTCTCCATCCCAGACATGCTTTCTGAGTTCCCAAACCAAAGATTCAGCTGTCTACTCAGACATTAACTTAGACCTCCGTGCTTGGTCTTTGTTCAAGAAGCTGTGGCTCCATCATCCGTACATTTCTACAAACCAGAACCTTAGCCTTAACATCTTCTTCCCATTACTCTCCATGTTCAATCTTCCTTTCCGTGACCATCCAGCAAGTCTAGGCCAGATCCCTTCATTTTTCTCTCTCATGAAATCTTTACATAGTTTATCTCCGTTTAACAATATTGATTCACTAGTGTGATTGTTATATCTAGATTGTGCCTTAATTCATTTACCCACAGAGAGAGACTAGATTCCTCTTTGGTCACCACTCTGTTTCTGGTGCTTGCAGGGTATAGGCCTCCATATGGTTGAATCAGCACATGAATAATGCAGCGTATGTGTCCGTTACTGCACTTCCACGTTAACATGCTCATCTCTCTCATTGCGCCATGAGCTCCTGGAGCCCAGGAGCTGTGTCTACTTATCCTAGGCCTGGCGTAAAGTGGGCACTCAGTTATAGATCTGTTTTAATTCACTTTGAACCAGCATTGCTGAAGAGTGATCTCTGACTTCTAGAAAGAAATTAAGTGCTGTTGCCATTGCCCCTGTGTTTTCCTCATGTGTACTTCTTTTCTACTCATTATCTGTGTGCCGTGCCAGGCTCTATTTAAGGCAAGCAGCAAGGCCTGTCCCTCCCTGCCGTTTCTTCTGGAATGGTGAATCCTCTCCAAGCTTCTGTAGCATCACACTGAAGAGCCCTGGCACCCGCATTTCATGCTCAGGGCTCTGTGAACATCCCTAGGCATCTTTCTATGGTTTATAGGCTTGGTCCTTTCCAGAAAGGATTTGGGGGTGATTATATATCTCACATTACCGCTGTCTACAATATATTGTTGATCCCCATAACACCTAGCACAGTTCCTTACCTCCTAGAAGATACTGAGGAAGTGTTGGATTATTTATCATGAATAACAATATTAATTCTAAAGCCACGTGTGTAGCCTACAGTGTGATTCACGAGCCCCTCCAAGGAAATGAGAAGTATCTTTGCTAGGAGATGCTTCACATAGCACGTACTAAATAATGCAGTGAGAGTAAAAAAATCAACCCCAAATTAATTCATATAAACAGGTGATCAAGTTAGTAATTCAGATCTATCCACCTGATTGAGTTATGTTATGGGGATTAGTTTTAGTTGGCAAGTTACTCTGTGTACTTGTCGTCAGAAATAAAAGGGGATCCATAACTTCGTGTTTAGAGAACCGTGACCGGAACCCCTTACCCGATTGCTTACGTTGCTCCAGAGCTGTGGATGTTCAAGCATTCTGTTTAGTTTCAAACATGTATTGATACCAGTATCCCTCCCAGTGTCTGTAACTTGGTTCCATATGTATGTCTTACCCTTGTGTAATAACGGCAGATTGTTAAAATGTTTCTCCTTTCCTGAAACCCCTATACATAGTATCTTCAAGTGTTTGTGTAAAAGTATGAAGCCGATTTATTGATCACTTGCCATGAAGTAAATGCTCTTGAATTAGAAATTACAATTATGTATCTCAATTTGGATGAAGAAACTGAGGTACAGAGAAGTTAAACAAGTGACCCAAGATCACACAACTGGCAAGTGGCAGATTTGGAATTCAGGTCCAGCAGTCTGGCTCTGGTCTGTATAATCAATCTGTGTCTTATACTGACGCTAAACCCTGAAACCCCCCAGATTTGAATATGTTATGTAAATGTATAATATTTGAAAAAAATATATTTTAAAAAAGTTTTTTCACTTTAGTACAGGTGATTTTGCTCAGGGTAAGGTAGGGGCATAGGTTAAGTTCTCAATAATTTTTAAAAAATATACGTATTTATGTCTTGTTCTAGAAATACGTTGAGGTAATTTTAATGCAGTCGGTAACTATGAACTTGGTTAGCCTGAGACAGTTCATCTAGTTGGTGGGGTTGTTTTTGGTTTTTTTTGCGGTACGCGGGCCTCTCACTGTTGTGGCCTCTCCCGTTGCGGAGCACAGGCTCCAGACCCGCAGGCTCAGCGGCCATGGCTCACGGGCCCAGCCGCTCCGCGGCATGTGGGATCTTCCCCGGGCCGGGGCATGAACCCGTGTCCCCTGCATTGGCAGGCGGACTCTCAACCACTGCGCCACCAGGGAAGCCCTAGTTGGTAGGTTTTTGACACTTAAGGGCAGTGAGTGATAAGTTGAATTCTACATGTGTACCTTTGCCCCTGTCCACAACCTCCTGCAGCCACCTCAAATTTCCACCTATAATTCGAGGCTCCCCTGGTGGAGCCAGTTCTGCTTACAGGGTCAGCCACCAGTGTTGACCCAGGGCTATAGTTGGGAACTTCTCAGTGACACTCGCCAGAATGACCTCCCGCTAACAAGTTCCATCCAGTGACCCTGGACAGGGAGTCTGTCCTGGGATATTGACCTTACCAGAGGCAGCAGACTTCTTTTTGGGTGGAGCTTTTTCACTGAAGTTTCACATCTTCTTACTGCCCTTTTTATTCCTATTCCCCTTCTATTAGAGAAGGAAAGAAACATGTACACCTGAGACATATCACAAGTTTTATAGATTTAGAGAATAACACTAATTTGGCTGACCATGGGAAATTGTCATTTTTAATGTCAGTGAACAATTTTTGTAGCTAATCCGAAGTTCTTTTAGATTTCCCTGCCTTTCACTTTTTTCATTCATCAAATATTTAAGTGCCTTCTATGTGTCAGGCACTGTGGGGAAAAAGGCCATTAACAGGCCACAGTCCAGGAGCCTAAAGTGCAGTAAAGAAACAGGCAAATAGACAGACAGAAAAATGCAAAGAGAAAAAGTAGTCCTATTACCCCTAGGAGTGGTATTGTCTGTAATATTTCTTTTCTTCTTAGCTTTATATTATACCTCATACACCCTCTACTCCATACACCTAAGTTGTGCCAGAGTAAGTTTAGAAATCTGTTAGTGGACAGTGAAATTTGAAGATAAGGGAGTCCAGAAATGAATAATATCTAAGACTTCTTTTAAGAATTGAGAATGTATTCTCTTTTTTCATAATACATTTGGATGTATGTGTTACATTTTTATTCACTCATATCACAAATAGATTAATGTTGACTATCAAGAGGAAGGTTTTGTTTGCTTTTTGCTTTGTGTATTGAATCTTGTTTGTTTGATTATTCTAGGCTGGAAGCCAGGACACCCTAAACTCCATAGCACTGAAATTTAACATCACTCCCAATAAACTAGTGGAACTGAATAAGCTTTTCACACATACTATTGTTCCAGGCCAGGTAATGATCTTCTTGTTGAATTTTACTTTAGAGATTTTGCATTTATTTTTGTTGCCATTTTTGATGACTCACTCTTAGTGTCACAGGATTATCATCAATGGTAATGTGCATTGGTTCAGTCTTCCATTTAGATCCAAGAATTCTGAAAGCATCCTGGTACTTATGAACTGTTCAGAGATGAATGCTTTGCAAATGATTAACACAGTTGGCAAACTATCATTTGTGTTATAGATGTTTCCATCAAGAGAAGTTAAATTAATGTAACTTTTTTCCCTGTAGAATTTCATACAGATATTCTTAGAATATTTAATTTAGAATTGCAAGTTTCAGTTTAGTCCACTCCTGGGGTCCATTGTGGTCATTGTTTTGTTTTAAATTAGACAAAATTTTTGTCATTTTGGTCTTGATTTGATACCATGACAAAAGAAGTGAATCCAGCCAAAGGTGGAGACATTCAGCAGGACCATCAAGAAAAGCCTACAGACACACAAAAAGATGCTCAACATTGCTAATTATTAGAGAAATGCAGATCAAAACAGCAATGAGGTATCACCTCACACCGGTCAGAATGGCTGTCATTGAGAAGTCTACAATAATAAATGCTGGAGAGGGTGTGGAGAAAAGGGAACCCTCCTACACTGTTTGGTGGGAATGTAAATTGGTGCAGCCACTATGAAGAACAGTATGGAGGTTCCTTAAAAAACAGAGCTACTGTATAATCCAGCAGTCCTTCCCCTGGGTATATATCCAGAAAAAACAAAAACTCTAATTCAGAAAGATACATGCACCAGTGTTCATAGCAGCACTATTTACAATAGCCAAGACATGGAAACAACAACCCAAGTGCCCATACACACAGTGGAATATTACTCAGCCATAAAGAAGAATGAAATATCGCCATTTGCAGCAACATGGATGGACCTAGAGAATATTATACTTGGTGAAATAAGACAGAGGAAGACAAATACTATATGATATCACTACACATGAAATCTAAAACATAATGCAAATGAGTCTATATACAAAACAGAAATAGACTAACAGATGTAGAAAACAAACTTATGGTTACCAAAGGAGAAAGGGAAAGAGAGAGAGACAAATTAGGAGTATGGGATTAACAGATACAAACGACTATACATAAAATAGATAAGCGGCAAGGATTTACCATATAGCACAGGGAACTATATTCAATATCTCGAAATAATCTATAGTGGAATATAATCTGAAAAATATATATATAACTGAATCACTTTGCTGTACACCTGAAACTAACGCAATACTATAAATCAGTGATATTTCAATTTAAAAAAAAAAGCCACACATTTTTTCCCAGGCTTTTAGTACTTTGTTAAACTAAATGAAATTGACATGTCATATAATTTTGCCATTCTCGGTTAATCCAGCAATTTTTTAAATACCTTCTGCATAAGATATTCTTATGTTTCTACTTGAAAACTACACTTAGCCAATAAATGTAAATGGCCCAGTCATAGGCAGATCCTTGTTGAGGCCAAGTTTCCAGTCCCATCTGTAGAACTACTTGGTTGCCATGAGCACATTCCGGTTCCATTATTGACTTACTAGACCATGTTCCTGCATCTCTACATTAGAGTGACATTTTTATTCAGGATGTATACTGCTTCTTCTAAGTATAACTTCATTCAGGCAATGGTGGTATTCTTTGCGTTTCTTTCACGGGCAGCAAATGAAACCAACAGACCATAAATTGGCCAGTTTGTACTATCATGCTTTTGGTATTTATGTCCTTGTCAAAAGGAGATATCACTATATTGCTGATACCAGGTAATTGAGGGGAAATATGAGTTAAAACTTTTTAAAAATTAACAAATTTTTATCTCTGGGAAAATTAGATTTCAGGCACTTTTATTGGGTTTCTTATAATCTGGGGTATTGCTGCATAATGTGTAACTGACCCATAGCAGTGAACCTAGGCTTACTAATTCAAGGCTGAAGACTGTAGTCACTGGGACTTAGTAAAATAATTTAGGGTGATTCCTTATTCGTTTACTAAGTGAACGGGATTAAGGTCCAGCAGCTAATAGGAGGTATAGGAACTGTTTTAATATGCCTAGTTAAGGGTAAAAATATAGAAATAGGTGCCCCAAAGCTTCATTTCCTTTGACCCTTTAGTAACTGTTTGACTTGGCTAAGTCACTTCCTTTTTTGACCCTGGTTTCCTTATCTCTGAAATATGAGGGGTTGGGCTGCATTATCTCGCATGTCCCTTCTAGCCTTTACTGTGCTGTATAACCCTCATATAACTCAACAGTTATGTGCTGTTAGTTGTCCCAGCATCTAGCTCCACTCATGTTTTTTCTGGCAAAGATAAGGAATTGAGAAGAGTGATCCAGACTCACTTCCATGTTGAAGTAAGACGTATTCTGACTGAGCTTCCCTGTGTTCAACTGTTACTTCTGTCTACAGTGCAGTGAACTGTTTATGCATAGGAATTATCCCTTTGATTTGACATTTAGAGTGTCAGACAATAGAATCTCACTCTATGTTGCCTAATGCCTGTCAAGAGCTCAGGTGCAAAAAAAAATATGAATGGAGAATTGTTTGGAAGAAATGACATCTGTCCGTCCCTCTAGCCTAGATACATATGATACATAAGAGCTGTAGCCTTCTGTAAATTGCTTTTATGGAACTCCAAACTTCTGACATTTTCCATTGACCCATTTTGAAATTGTAAAGAACAGTCCTCCAAACTGTTTATTGTATTTACTGTCAATGTGTCATCAAGGACAAAGAGTTCACTGTGAGACACTTTTTTTTTTTAATGAGACTTCATGGGAGACACTTTTTTTTTTTAATGAGACTTCATGGGAGAATACTTGTACTTCTAAGAAACTGGTTTGTTTTTATTTTATGAACATTGAATTCTGTTAACTCATGATGTCTATCTCTTTGCATTGGTTATTTGGAAACTTAGAGCCAGTTTTATGGCCCACTTCTCAATGAATGTTTGGTAATTTTGGAGCACAGTTTCAGTATAATCAGTCCTCATCTTATTTCTCCTTGATGGTGATTTTCCCACCTTTATCTTAATGTGTCTTTTGTTGTTGCCTCATTTTTTCTGGATTGAAGAGAAATTTAAAATAACTAAAGTTAAAATAGAGAGATGACTGGAAGGATGGAGAAGAGTGAATAACAGTGTTAAACAGCTGTTACATGATTTGCTCTGAATTATGTTTTATAACATTAGAGGTCACTTTAAGACTGTTTTTGATATAATGCCAGAATGTAGCCATGTCTCGTGAAAAAAGTGTTGAATAACAGAATCACAATAACATTTCGGGAGCCAGAATACTTTACAGAAGGAAGCTATTTAGTACAATTCAGGGGTTTTTATTTTATTTTATTTTTTAGATAACCTAAACAGTGATGGAAGAGAAAGTATTGATTATTGATACTATCTTGTACATTGATACTATCTTGTACAGTTTATCGTATAAGGACCTTACTGCGTTAGCACTCAGGGCCTGCTTAGAAAGCCTAGATGTGTCCCCTTCCTTCCTGACACAGGAATTACGTTTAGAAGCACGCCATGTGACTCTTTCCTCTATTCCCTTGTACTATTAGTACCCTGCCCTGGAAGGCTCTTCCCTCCCTATCCAAATCCTATGTATTGTCCAAAGCTTCACTTGGACCCACCTGCTTCATATGGCCTTTGCAGAATACTTCCCCACTTTCCTCTCCCCTCTGTGAGCTCCTGCAGTGTGTTCAGTACCCTTTGCACTGCACACATCTGCACACATTCATATTGCTGAGTATAGTTTCATGGATTAGTCTGGAAGGCCCCAAGTAGCTCATGAGTTCTGTGACAGCCAACTAGGTCTTAGTCACACACCCAGCCTGATACTGTACAGAGAGTAATTGCTCTAAACACTGCCTTGTGGTTTGCCCAATTCCTGGGACTCACCTAGCTTGTCTTCCCCATTCTCAGGTTCTTTTTGTGCCAGATGCCAACTTTCCTTCCAGTACCTTAAGGTTATCGTCATCCAGTCCTGGTGCTACTGTCTCTCCTTCATCATCAGATGCAGAATATGATAAACTGCCTGTATGTATTTCATTCATGCACTGAAGTTCATATTTCTCAGCAATGGTTTTGAGTTATTGCAGAATTCTACATGTTATTTTTCACAAGAGTTCATCTGAAACTCTCCTCCCTCGACAAAGAGGTGGGGTTAAGTAGTTTGTCATTAGTTGAGAGAAGAAACCTGTTCACATTTAAGGTCTCAAAGGCAGAAATGCATGTCTTATTTATGTAGAAGTATGAAGTTAAACTCTCAATGAGACCAATAATTTATTTGTACTACTTTACTCCTTTTTCTAAAGAATTTGAACCATGAGTCCAATATAAATTCTTTCATTTAAGGTATTTTCTAAAGACACTTGATGAGGCATTTTTATGGGTTCATACATATGTGCTTTTTAAAAATCTTAGTTTGATTTGGGTGATACTTTTGAAGGTTGAAAGACATATGCCTTTTTTTATGTTCACGTTAAATGGGAACAGGTTACTTACAGGGAACGTAGATGGCTTGATTCAAATAAATGAATAATCTTTTGAAAAAGTGCTTCTATTTGATTTTGGAAAATTTTGCTTTCTAAAGGATGCTGACTTAGCAAGAAAGGCCTTAAAACCCATTGAGAGAGTCTTATCATCCACTTCTGAAGAGGACGAGCCAGGCGTGGTAAAATTCTTAAAAATGAATTGTCGCTACTTCACCGATGGAAAGGTATATGGCTATGCCATTTGTTTCCTTTTCTTGGAGTCTATGGAAAACTAAACTAGTTCCAAAAGACTGAAGGCAGGCTATTTTAAAATATCTTACCCGAAGTTTCAGCTTTAACATTTCACAACTGTCCATTAGTTTTCCCCTCTTGGATGCCTGACATTTGACTTACTGAGGGAATAACAGTCATCACGTTGAAATGCAATTCTTTGTGACCTTGGGTTTATTACTTATATTTCAGTTCTTAGCCCATAAATTGTTAGAGAGACAGTACAGAATGTGTTTAAGAGCAAATGCTGGAGTCGGGCTCACTGAACTTAAATTCCAACTCTGCCACCACTAGCTCTGAGACGATGGGCAAAGTATTTGAATTTCTTAAGCTTCCATTTTTCCTCATCTATAAAGTAGGAACAATAATAAAATTTAACTCATAGGGTATGCTAATTAAAAGAAAGTTCATGTGAAGAGCTAAACACCTAACCTGGAAAATGGTTAAGTTCTCGACCTGTTTGCCGCTAGAAATTCTGGTATGAAAAATGTCTGTTACATCTTGGTTTCAGTTTTTTGGTTGTTGGTGTTTTGTATAAAGAACAAATCTGACATTTTGTGAGCCTCTGAAGAAGGGGTAATATTATATAAAGCGAATTCCTGTGCTCATAGTAGAGACTTCATGCCAGGTTCAAATGGTAGGAAAATACATTATTGATATGCACTTGAAACTTTTGCAACCAAGACTAAGTAGTGCTGAAAGGCAAAACTTTTTGCCAAGGTGATCACTAAACTCATTAAGAGTATCAAAATAAATAACTTACCTAGGGCTTCCCTGGTGGCGCAGTGGTTGAGAGTCCACCTGCCGATGCAGGGGACACGGGTTCGTGCCCCGGTCTGGGAAGATCCCACATGCCGCGGAGCAGCTGGGCCCGTGAGCCATGGCCGCTGGGCCTGCGCGTCCGGAGCCTGTGCTCCGCAACGGGAGAGGCCACAACAGTGAGAGACCCGCGTACCGCAAAAAAAAATAAATAAAAAAAATAACTTACCTAAAGGGAGTTATTTATATCCTGCTGTCCCTGGTTGATAACATCCCTGTGGCCAACAGGGTCTACCATATAAACTGACCAAGTTTCAGACTTTAAGTACCCACCAAGCTACTGTTCTTTGCTTTCGCTTTCCATAGTTTGGATATATTCACTTTTGTCTGCAAAAATTTCATACTCCTATTTGTGTCAGATTTTGCTGAATGTGGGCTTTCTAAGCATCTTAGAGCAAAATATTAGAAGTGTAGCCGCTCCCTTAGCACAGTACCAGGCACTTGCTGGACAGGTAGTGAATATGTGCTGAGTGGATTGTAGAGTACCCAGTTCTCAATTTGGAAGGTACCTGGGACAGCCCTTCTCATTTTACAGACAGGACATTGGCGAATCTGAGACATACATGTGAAACCCAAGATCCTACCACAATTGTACTATTGCAGCAGCCATGCTAGAACCAGGCTCAGCTGATTGCCACAGCGAGGCAAGCCTGTTTCTCTGCTCAGCACACCGCACCCAACGTTGTATTTCATCAGCCTGTTTTTTCCAGCCCTTGTAGAGGGGATGCAATTGCCCTGCAGGATACCATGGTTCAGAAGGTCAATGGAATGGCAACATAAGTTCATTAAAGCTGCTAGGGTGGTTGCATCTTGCCTGTAGCGACTCTGTACTGTCTTTTTCTTCAGGGTGTGGTCGGAGGTGTCATGATCGTTACTCCTAACAATATCATGTTTGACCCTCATAAGTCCGATCCCCTGGTCATTGAAAATGGGTGTGAGGAGTACGGCCTCATTTGCCCCATGGAAGAGGTTGTTTCCATCGCGCTCTACAATGACATCTCCCACATGAAGATCAAAGATGCCTTGCCATCGTAAGAGATCTTTCTTTGTTTACCAGAAAAAGGGGTATTGGGAGAATTAAATGCAATTAAAAAGTGAGGGCATTGGCAGGAGTGAGAGATTGTGTAGAGGTGAATTTGAAGGTAGAATATTTGTGCACTAAATTTTAAAAAATAGAAAAAGGTGAGGAAATGGAAATGATAAAGTCAATAAGGAAGAGTGAAACATTCAAATCAAAAAATCACGTAATAATGGTATTTCTTTGGCTTATTTTTCTGAAGAGCAATGCATGTTCTTAATTTATGAAAGAATAAATGAAGTTTCTCTGAAAGAATTTGTCTGATTATCTATAAGAGAATAGTATTTTCTCTTTGGTTTAATTGGTAAACAGAGTTACATTCTTCCTCATTCAAATTCTAGGATAGGTATCTTCCCAGCTCATGTGTTTCCTTAATCCTGTGTGGAGAGAGATTTGCGTGGACATGCAGAGGCACTGCCCCTGTAACCAGAATACCTTAAGTGGTGTGCAAAGGCTGTAATAGTAGTTTGTTTTGTCTCTTAAATGTAGATGGATATTACTTTAGTCCTGATTACTTTTGCCTTCTAAAACTGAGATTTTTGATTTAAAGAAGCTCCCCATGAAGAAAGGGTTTAAGAAAACTCAGAGAATCGATTCACTTGTAGGGATAATCTGACTCTTTCTGTCATTTTGTCAGTGTGCCTATTTCTGTATACTATGTATGTGCTAGCAGTAAAACACTTTAGAAACTCTCAGTGATAGCAAGGTAAAGGCAAAGCAGTGGGTCCAACAGAACAAAGGGAAGCTAGCCCCTTGGGCTCAGGAAAAGAAGGGAAGGTAACTAGGGAACTAACCCAGACACAGCGTCCCTAGGGGTTTATGCCAGCAGGTTCCCCTGGACTTCTACAGTCCTTAGCATCTGATCCACTAGACCCTTACATGCCCAGCCACTGAAGGAACCACTGGAGCATGGTCACTGGGTAGTTTCCAAGTTCTGGCAGAAGTGCCTAGAGGTTTAGGAGGCAGTGTAGCAGACCAGGCAGTCCTGCAGGATGATGCCTGGGTTTCCCTGGCTCTGCCACTTATGGCTCCATGACCTTCACGAGTGACTGAATCTTGAGCCTCGGTTTTCTCATCTGTAAAATGGAATTAATAGTATTCTTCTGCTTGCAGAGCTGTTACAAGATCTAAAAGCATTGATATACCAAAACTCTTAGAAAATAGCCTGGTACCTAATAAGTATAGGCTGTTTATTTGAACCTTCAGTTCATATCTGAAACTCTAATCATTGTTCTGTGGGAATCTTTTATTCACGCAGAATGAGGCTTCTGATGCATCTTAGTGCGCGTCTCTTGTGTGGCAAGGATATGAAGATAAGTGGGTCACGGCCCCTGTCCTGCAGTTTACTGGGTGCGACAGGTGGAGAGAAGTGGTAATTGAACAACACTGTAGATACAGACGTGCACACGGCATTCCATGAGAACCATGTGAAGGAGTGTCCAGCTACCTTGGAATCTTAGATGAGAAGGAGAGGGAGTGAAAGAGTCACTTTTGGGAAGAAAGTGTGAACATGAGGTGACAAGAGGAAAGAAGATAAGAGTAGGTAAAGATACAGTTAAGTTTGGAAGTGGATGCACAGGCAGATAGGGGCATTTCTTGCCCAATGATGGCTTCAGTGGAGTAATACTGTTACACATCTTCAGCTTAGGATGTTAAGTATTCTTTTAATAATAGGGAAGGTACATTCTTACAGAAAGATTTCTCTCAATGTGAGATTGTGTTTCATGATCCGGGCCTAATGCTGTAGATGGGGGGAGAGAGAGGAGTTGAGAATTGGCTCCTAATGTGTTGAAATTATTTCAGAATTGTACAGTGATTGCTACCGTGGATGCAGGTGTATAAAGACTTCTTAGGCTAATGAACAGTATGTGCACCAATGAGCAAAATAGAATGTGGTAGTGGAATCAGTGTGAAATGAACTTGGTATTGACCTCAGAATTCCATCAATTGTTTAAAGTAGTTTAAATTTCATTATTTAAAGTTGTATGGTAAAACAAGAAGTGCAAATTATCTAGCTGCCACGTGCAAATAGTTTTTAAAAGAGAGAGTGTGTGTGTGTGTGTGTGTGTATGTGCGTGTGTAAAATCTCTCCATCCTCACCTTCAGGCTTTATATATTTTGTGTAAGACATTTTGTAACTCCAGCTGCCACGGAGACTAGGAACAGAACAACCGAAAGGATTATTGGTCATTATTAGGTCTCTGGCTGAGTCTAGAAAACATTAATTAACAGCAGAGACAGTTGACACCACTATGTACTTTGCCCCGACAGAGCTTGACAGTTGTGATGCAGAAAAAGAGATGGCTGAATTAATCCCGGCTTGGATTAGGTAGAACAAGAAGGGAGGGATAGACAAGAAGGTAATATAGGAGGCTGATTAGAGTGCAGTCGAATGCATTCTTTGTGGGGGTCAAGCTAGCTAGAGAAGGAAGAGATGAGGAAGGGGCTTAGGTGTTCATGGAAGATGGTTTTGCTTATTAATTTGCTAGTTAAGTATGTGAAAAGCTGGGCTTCTTTGTTACAGGACTTACTTTGGCCTTTAATATGCCAAATTAAATTTTGGGTCTGAAAATGGAAATTATACTACATTACACTAACTTATTTGACTCTAGAATTGAAGCATCTTTAACATCTGAGATGCTCACGTTGAGCAGAACACTTTTGTATGTGCAGGTTCCTGAAGAACAGAGATACTGTTACAATTGTCTTTTAGCATGTGGTGTTTAGGGGCTCGATGAATGATTATTGAATTGTAATGAATTATGAATTAGAGGCTTTTTAAAGCATTTGTCAGAGGCTGACAATTACATAGGCTTTTATTTTGTATTGGAAAAAGCATGGGTGTTCCATGCAAGTGATCTATTTGGTAACTTTGGGGAGACAGTTCAAGTTCAGTAACTTGAACTTCCTGGCACTTTGTTGAGTATTGTCATAAGTATTTCAAAGCAAGAATAATAAAGTATTACCTGAATATGATCTAGCCTTTTTAGAAAATTTATTTCTGAAATCCAAAAATATTATTTTTAAATAGGGTTTTTATACCTCTGTGTTTTAACCCACTATCGACACTAGGGTAAGCGGAAGTACAGATTTACAAAAGTGTTTCTTGACAATTTATTTTAAACTTTGGAGAGCATGTTTAATCAATGTTTTCTGTGTAAATCAAATCTGGGTAGTAGAGCATCTGTTACTAAGGAAGAACAATTAACTGTGTCCCAGTTCAAAATTTTATAGAAAAGTAAATTGAATGAGCTCTTACTTATAATAATTAGTATAAATTTCTTAACTCTTTCATTTTATTACAATATCAATTTTACTTTATGGCAATGAGTAACTGATAAAACCTCAAATCTGCGTAGTAAAGCATCTGTTATTAAGGAAAAACAATTGACTGTGTCCCAGGTAACTATAAAATTTTAAACTGTAAAATGGAGCAGGTGCTGTATATACACAATAATAGTGGAAATCATCCTCTTGCATCTCCTTCAGGAGTAGAAGGATGTCTTTTATTGGAAGCATCAGATCTTCCAAAATTATGGTTCAGTGTCAGTCATTTTATAGAGCAGTTAAATGAGTAGCTACTCAGTCAATGAGCCATTCAGAATTAATGTAGTTGGTTTATGTACTATTTTATAAAAAAGGAAAAGCCTTGAATATCTAAGGAATTTTAGTCATAGTACTGAAACAGTCCCTCTCCTTTGTCCTTCATGAAAATCAGAAACATTATTTCGTCATTAAAAATCTGGTGGGTAACATCTCCATGTTCATAAATGACCTCAAACACCATTCATTTGCTTCTAATAGGATATGCGAGCAACTCTCATGGTTCTTTATTTTGCCACTTTTTATAGTTGATTTTATTTTTCATTTTGAAGTCAATTTCTGGATTTCATTTCCTTATTTTAAAGTCCTTTAAACATAAATTTAAGTTGTAGTATATTTATGTTTTGGTTTTTGGCTGGGTTTTGTTTTGTTTTTTGCCTTTCATCCATTTTGTTTTGGTTTTTGTTTTTAACATTCCATGTGCACCCACCATTTTTCCCCCCACAGTGACCTACCTCAGGATCTTTGTCCTCTGTACAGGCCTGGAGAATGGGAAGACCTGGCTTCAGAAAAGGATATCAACCCATTCAGTAAGTTCAAATCTCTCAACAAAGAAAAACGGCAGCAGAATGGAGAGAGAACCATCACTTCAGATTCCAAATCAACAAGACCTTTGGAGAAGTCAACAGAACACACAGAAAAGAAACCCTCAGACAGCTCTGTGTCAGACAAGTTAAAGAAACTGGAATTCTCTGCAGAGGCAATCAAACGGTCTGCCGCAGTAGCTAAAGTCAGCAAGGAACTTTCTGACACTCAGGCTGCATTTGAATCTATAGCCAAAGAAAATTCTCTCTTAGGAGAAGAAGACGACTTCGTTGACTTGGAAGAACTTTCTTCTCAAAATGATAGTGGAATGGACAAAAGAGACAGCTCAAAGGAGTGCCTTTCTCTTGACCCAGCGGAGCTAAGGAAGACTAAATCACAAATAATCAGTTCTACTATGGAAATGCAGGTGCAGTCAGCCCTGAACTTTTCAGAAACAGAGTGTGATGCTGAATTGAAGGGGACCCTAGATTTAGAAACCTGTGAGAAGCAAGATATAATGCCAGAGGTGGACAAGCAGTCTGGTTCCCCAGAAAGCCAGGTGGAAAACACATTGAACATACATGAAGATCTAGATAAAGTTAAACTCATTGAATATTACCTTAATAAGAACAAAGAAGGGTCACAGTTACCTGATAACTTGCAGAAGGCAGAATTAAGTGATGGCAAAAGTATTGAGCCAGTGGGAATAGACATCACTCTTAGTAGTTCTCTTCCCCAGGCAGGTGATCCCCCGATTGAGGGCAATGAACAGGCCGATAAAACCTGGGTGAAAGAGAGAGCACCCCTTCCATTGCAACTAGGCTCTTCTACAGAAGAAAATATGAATAAAGTGGATCCAGACTCCTCTTTGGAACCTACTCTGGACAACAGCTGCCAGGGTGCACAAATGGATAATAAATCTGAAATTCAGTTATGGCTATTGAAGAGAATTCAGGTACCCATTGAAGGTAAGCCACTTCTAATTTCTTTATATTCTGTTGTATAGGCATATCTTGTTTTATTGTGCTTCACAGACATTGCATTTCTGTTTCTTTTTTTCTTTTTTTTTTAACAAATTGAAGATTGTGGCAACCCTGTGTCAAGCAAGTCTATGGGCACCTTGTTTCCAACAGTATTTGCCCACTTCATGTCTCTGTGTAATTTTGGTAATTCTTGCAAGATTTCAGACTTCATTTCATTATTATGGTGATCTGTGATCAGTGATCTTTGATATTACTGCTATAGCTCACTGAAGACTCACATGATGGTTGGCATTTTTTAGCAATAAGGGATTCTTTAAGATGTACTTTTTTAGACATAATGCTATTGCACACTTAACAGACTACAGTATAGTATAAACATAACTTTTATATGCACTGGGAAACCAAAAAATTTGTGTTACTTACTAGATTGCGATATTCACTTTATTGTGATGGAACCAAACCCACAAATATCTCCAAGGTATGCCTGTATAGCTGCCTTCCTAAAACTTGTACATGCAATAGCAAAAGTAGTATAATTATTCGAGAACAGCATTTTCTCAATAGGGTATATATCTTTACATTAGAAGGTTTTGAACTGCATAGGTCCACTTATACACAGATTTTTTTCAATAAATACGAAATACAGTACTACGCCATCCATGGTTGGTTGAATCCATGGAGGGCCAAGTCTAAAGTTATACACAGATTTTTAACTGCACAGGTGTCAGTGCCTCTAAACCCTGTTTTGTTCAGGGCTCAACTGTAACTGGGAAAAATTAGCAATATATGCTATCTATTTTGAACATTAAACTATGACATAGAATTCTATTTCAAAAGTAGTTCGCTTTTTTACATCTTTCAGGTAACTTTCCTTTTTCACTTTGAATTTCTAAATCTAAAGGAGTTTTAAAAGGTTTTTGAAGGTATTTCAGTTCTAAACTGAATTGCGTTATGGTATGGTTGGGTCCTCAGTACCGTTCATTAATATGTATTCTTGTGGGTTGTTACAATTCTCCACCCTTTGCTGTTTTGTGTGTTGGTTTTTATCCTTATTCCTAGTTTGTAGCATCTCATGTGGTGTAGACAAACCTGAAACATCCAAAGCTTTTTCCTTTTGTGCTAAAGAAGATCTGAAAAATTTAATTAGTCCTAATATGACGATGTTGTATGATGTTTATGCCAACTATCACCAATATCGTCAATAATGAGGAAATTTTTTTCATGTGTGATTCAGATATACTTCCTTCAAAAGAAGAGAAAAGCAAGACTCCACCCATGTTTCTGTGCATTAAAGTGGGAAAACCAATGAGAAAGTCCTTTGCCACTCACACTGCAGCCATGGTCCAGCAGTATGGCAAACGAAGAAAGCAACCAGAGTACTGGTTTGCTGTTCCTCGGGAGAGGTGAGTGTGAGCTAGAATGGGAAATCTGTTGGTCAAGTAGATTCTAATTGCATCTTGATTTTTAATTTAATCTTGAAATAATTTTATTCTTGAATAATAGGTTTTTCTTAATTGTACATTTTAGAATTTCTAGAAGGATATTATTTCAGTAGCTTTCTGCTAAAGGGTGTTTTCAATATAGCAAATTTGAGATCATCCTAGGTACTATGTGCCGAACCACTTTCAAAACTTTCTACCCAGTTGAATTTTAAATGAAGGAAGATTGAGATATTCTAAAGTGCCAGTAATTGCAATTGCTATTCTGTTGGGAATAAAGGAATATGATGGAGCAGATCCAAACCCCAAGTGCAATAGAGAGGCATGATTGTAATGTTAAAGTGCCTGTTATTCTGGGGGGACTAAAGATTGCTTTCGCCTTTTGGAGAAAAGTATCTGTGACTCAGCAGCGTGAGAAGTGTAACATGAGATCACCTGGGTACGCTCGAGGGGCTATATACCTCTAAAGAGATTTGTGTTTTTAAATTGCCAAAGAAGAAAATTTATTGGTGATGTGACAGTCTAGGATAGCAGGGATAGTGACATAGACATTCTTCAGCAGTAGGTCACTGAAGACATCTTTATAATAGAAATATTTAGGAAATATTATTTTTAGAAAAAATTGTTTTTCTTTTGTATGTAATAGAATAAAATATACTTTCTTTACAAAGGCCTTGCAATTAGTTTCCAAAATTGTTAAATTCACACATTTTTCCTTCTCCTAACTAGTCATCAAGGCATACTTTTTGGCTAACGTACCTACCAAGAACAAATACTCACTGAGCTTCCATAAGCATGAATCTTTTTTTTTTTTTTTAATGAACTTTCCCCCTGATATCTCAGTAGTGAAGAGGTCATTTCATTTATTTATTTGGCTGCACTGTGTGGCTTGTGGGATCTTAGTTCCCCAACCAGGGATTGAACCCGGGCCCACAGCAGTGAAAGCACTGAGTCTTAACCACTGGACCACAAGGGAACTCCAAAGCATGAATTTTTAATAAAGCAAAATTAAATTTCAAGCACGAGCACACCTTCTGGCTGATTAGTACCCAGAATGATAATTCTCATCGAGTTGCCTGATTTTAATAAATCATAGTTTAATGTGAAGATAATTAATAGGATTTTAATGAACAAATTTGTTAATATTTTTTCTGGCTTAGACACAGACCTATGTTTACATAGACGTTAAACATAATCTGTTTCCTATTTACAAAATACACTCCTGTCCTGTGCTTGCAGCCCCAATGCTATCTCCACGAAACTTTGAACTAGGGACACTGAGGAGATACAAAGAAAATATGTGTCTTTCACATTTCTTCTGTTGAAATATTTTTAAATAATAAATTTCTGAAATCCTGTTAAAATCAGTGTTCTAGAATCAGATGTCATAGATGGACAAACTGATTTTAAAGGTGGGGAAAACAAAGCACTGAAACTTTCAGCCACATTTAGGTTATGTGGATTCCTCATCCGTCAGGAAAACTACCTATCATATGTTTTTTTCTCTGGAGAAATGTACTGTTTATAATATAAGGACATTAGGATTTTTCAATTTTATTATCCTTAATGAGACTTGTGCATACCAAGGAATCTTCTAGAGTAAATTTTTTGCAGTCTCACACATGTAGTTATTTTACTGTCATTCTTTAACCCAGAATAAGTCTGTAATGCTGAAACAGTACTTCTCTTTGACCTCATACAGAGGTGGTTTTTGTGAGCTTTTTAAAGTAGGTCACTTGTTGAATTCTATTACATTGTGTTTTATAGTGTCCATGATTTATTTGTCTTTGGCTAACAAATAACCTGACATTCTTAGTTTTCTTTCTTAAGCTAATCATTAATTAACCAAAGATTTTTCTGGGAGACATTATCTCACTATGTTAATGATTTTTTGTATAGATGTTAGGAATTTTTTTTCTGTTGTTCCTTTATGTATTTCCATCTCTACCTACCCTTAAGAAAAGCTACATTTTAGTTTAAGATAGGGAAAGATGAAGAAATTCTATAGTTAGCTCCCACCCAGAACTCCAAGTGCACAAGAAATAAAAGTTCATTTTTATTTCCAATTTGTGAAATTCTTCAGGACTTTAAGGTCAACAAAGTCCTTAAGGAGCTAGGAAGTGGCGTGCAGTGCTTTTCTCACTCTGATGATAATTTCTGGATTTCCTTGCTACATCAAACTGAGCATTTCTTCTTGCCTTTCTATTTAATGGGTCTTCATATCATTGGAGTTTCAGCAGCAGAGTGAAGTCGCCCTAGCAGTGGCTTTCTTTCTAGGTCATAAGATGCTCTCATAGACCTTCTGTGTGACAGTGTGCTCTCATGGGCAGGTCTCTTTGGCTCATGCAATGCACCGCAGCTCCTTAATGTTTTCCTGTTGACATAAGTTCACAAACATGTTTCACTATTCCTCTCTATTGTTCCTAATCAACAGCAGATTAGATGATACAGAGAATGGATCAGTGATCTGGAAGACATAATATAGTGGAAATTATCCAATAAGAACAGCAAAAAGAAAAAACTTTAAATGCAGGTAGTTTAAGGGACCTCTGGGACAATATCAAATGCACTAACATTTGCATAATAGGGGTCCCAGAAAAAGAAGAGAGAAAGGGGCAGAAAACTTTTCTGAAGAAATAATGGCTGAAAACTTTCCTAACCTGGGGAAAGAAACAGACATCCAAGTCCAGGAATCACAGAGAATCCCGAACAAGATGAACCCAAAGAGATACATACCAAGACATAATTAACAAGGCAGAAGTTAAAGAGAATTTTGAAGACAGCAAGAGAAAAACAACTAGTCACATACAAGGGAAGCCCCATAAGATATTAGCTGATTTTTCAACAGAAACTTTGCAGGCCACGGTGTGTGGCAGGATATATTTAAAGTGTAGAAAGGAAATATACTTAAAATCAAGAATACTCTACCTGGCAAGTTTATCATTCAGAATTGAAGGAGAGATACAGAGCAAACAAGCAAAAACTAAAGGAGCTCATCACTACTGAACTAACAGGTCTTACAAGAAGTGTTAAAAGGTCTTCTTTAAATGGAAAAGATAAGACCATAACTAGAAATAAAAATATATATGAAAGAAAAAAATCTTACTGATAAAAGCAAATATATAGTAAAGGCAGTGGATTAAACACTTAAAAAGCTTCTGTGAAGGTTAAAAGACAAAAGGAGTAAAATCAACTATAACTACAATAAATGGTTAAGGTATACACAAAATAAAAGGTAAAATAGGATGTCATAAAACATAATACATGGAGGGGAGTGGTAAAAATGTAGTGCTTTTGGGATATGTTTGAACTTACATGACTATCAGCTTAAAATAAACTATATATGTATACACACATGTATATGTACATGTGTGTGTATGCATATGTATATACATGTACATACACACACATGTCAATATGTATGAACCTCATGGTAACCATAAACAAAAACCTACAATAGATACAAGCAAATAAAGTGAAAGGAACCCAAACATAACATTAAAGAAAATTACTGAACCACAAGGGAAGAGACCAAGAGAAGAAGAAAGGAACAGAAGAACTACAAAAACAACCAGAAAACAATGAACCACATGGCAATAAGTACACACCTATCAATAATCACTTAAATATAAATGCAGTAAATGTTTCAATCATGAGACACAGGGTGGCTGAGTAGATAAAATAAGACCTGTCTATATGCTGCATACAAAAGACTCACTTCAGCTGAAAAGTTTTTCCTCTAAGATCAGGAACAAGGCAGGGATACCCACTCTTGCCACTTTTATTCAACATAGTATTGGAAGTCCTAACTACAGCGATCAGACAAGAAAAAGAAAAGTCATCCAGAAAGGAAGAAGTAAAACTGTCACTATTTGTAGATAACACAATATCAGATATAGAAAACCCTAAAGAGTCCAACAACAACAACAACAAAAAAACCTCTTAGAACTAATAAATGATTCAGTAAGTTTCAGAATACAAAAATCAACATACAAAAATCAGTTGTTTCTGTATGCTAATAATGAATTATCAGAAAGAAATTAAGAGAATAATTCCAATTACAATTGTGTCAAAGAGAATAAAATGCCTAGGCATAAATTTAACCAAGGAGGTAAAAGACCTAAATGCTGAAAACTATAAGACACTGACGAAAGAAATCAAGGAAGACACAAATAAATGGAAAGCTACCCCATGCTCATGGATTGGAATAATATTGTTAAAATGTCCATACCACAGGTTCAATGCAATACCTATCAAAATTCCAATGGTGTTTTTCATAGAGATAGAACAAATAATCCTAAAATTTGTATGGTACCACAAAACCCCCCAAATAATCAAAGGAATCTTGAGAAAGAAGAGCAAAGCTGGAGGCATCATACTCCCTGATTTCAAACTATAATACAAAGCTATAGTAATCAAAGCAGTATGATACTGGCACCAAACATACATAGATCAATGGAACAGAATGGAGAGCACCAAAATAAACCCACATTTTTATGGTCAATTAATTTACAAAAGAGGAGGCAAGAATATGGGGGCAAAGACAGTCTCTTCAATAAATGGCGCTAGGAAAACTGGACCACTTTCTTACACCACATACAAAAATAAAATAGATTAAAGATGTAAATGTAAGACCCGAAACCATAAAACTCGTTGAAGAAAACATAGGCAATAAGCTCTTTGACATCGGTCTCAGCAGTATTGTTTTGGATATGTCTCCTTGGGCAAGGGCAACAGAAGCAAAAATAAACAAATAGGACTACATCAGACTAAAAAGGTTTTGCACAGTGAAGGAAGTGATCAACAAAATGATAAAGCAACCTACTGAAAGGGAGAAGATATTTGCAAATTATATGTCTGATAAGGGATTAATATCCAAAACACATGAAGAACTCAAACATAAAGAACTCATACAACTCAGTATCAAAAAAATTTTCAGTTAAAAAGTGGGCAGAGGGGCTTCCCTGGTGGCGCAGTGGTTGAGAGTCCGCCTGCCGGTGCAGGGAACACGGGTTCGTGCCCCGGTCCAGGAGGATCCTGCATGCCGCGGAGCGGCTGGGCCCGTGAGCCATGGCCGCTGAGCCTGCGCGTCTGGGGCCTGTGCTCCGCAACGGGAGAGGCCACAACAGTAAGAGGCCCGCGTACCGCAAAAAAAAAAAAAAAAAAAAGTGGGCAGAGGATCTGAATAGACATTTTTCCAAAGAAGACATACAGATGGCCAACAGGCATGTGAAAAGATGCTCAAATTGCTAATCATCAGGGAAATGCAAATCAAAATCATGATTAGAGGACTTCTCCAGTGGCGCAGTGGTTAAGAGCCTGCCTGCCAATGCAGGGGACACGGGTTTGAGCCCTGGTCTGGGAAGACCCCACATGCTGTGGAGCAACTAAGCCTGTGCGCCACAACTACTGAAGCCCGAGCGTCTAGAGCCCGTGCTCTGCAACAAGAGAAGCCACCGCAATGAGATGCCCGCTCACCGCAACTAGAGAAAGCCCGCGCATAGCAACAAAGACTCAACACAGCCAAAAATAAATAAATAAATTCTAAATCATGATTAGATACTACCTCACACCTGTCAGAATGGCTGGCATCAAAAAGACAAGAAGTAACAAGTGTTGGTGAGGATGTGGAGAAAGGGAAGTCTCATGCACTGTTGGTGGGAAAGCAAATTGGTACAACCACTATGGAGAACAGTATGGAGGTTCGGCAAAAAATTAAAGAAGGAACTACCACACAGTCTAGCAATTCCACTTCTGGGTATATATCTGAAGAAAACAACACTAAGTCAAAAAGATGTATGCATCCCATTGTTCACTGCAGCATTATTTACAATAAGGTATGGAAGCAATCCAAGTGTCCATCGATAGATGAATGGGTAAGGAAGAAACACAATGGAATATTCCTCAGCCATAATAGAAAAGAATGAAATCTTGCCATTTGCAACAATATGATGGACCTAGAGTGTGTTATGCTAAGTGTAATAAGTAAGACAGAGAAAGATAAATACTGTATGATTTCACTTATATGGAATCTAAAAAACAATTCAAATGAACAAACATAACAAAACAGAAACCATCTCACAGATACAGAAAGCAAACTGGATGGTTGCCATGGGGATTGGCAAGATAAGTGAAGGGGATTAAGAGGTGCAAACTTCCAAGTATAAAATAAGTCCTGGGATATATGTACAATACAGGGAATATAGTCAATAATAGTGTAGTAATTTTAAAGATCAAGATGATGGAGTAGGAAGACACTGAGCTCATCTTCCCCCATGAACACATCAAAAATACATCTTCAAGTAGAGCAATTCTCACTGAAAACAAACTGGAAACTGGCAGAAAGACTCTTGTACAACCAAGGCTGTAAAAAATGATCCACACAAAGTCAGGAAGGGAAGAGAAACGATCAGGTCGGGACCTGTGCCTCTAGGAGGAGACACAGAAAAGGAAGGAGATTACATGGGCTGGGAGATCCTCCCTGAGGAGTGAGCGGTTTGAACCACATATTGGCTGCCCCTGCCCTGGGGTCCAGTACAGGGAAGATGATACCCCTTGGCTTGTTTGAAGACCAGTGGGAACAGCAGGGGGGCTGCGGGGAACTTAGACTCTGCTCCTGAAGAGCGCGCACACACTTGCTTTCTCCTGAAACAAGGCGGAGGAAGCAGACTGAAACTGCTCAGGATGAAACTGCCCAGGATGCTGACTGGTTTCCCATGGGCAGTTTCCCATGACTACCTCAGTGCACGTCTGGGCCCCTCTTGTTCTCTGATGCAGCTCCCCGCTAGGGCTAAGGCTGCTCTTGCCGAGGAGAGCGCACAGTTGTGGGGAAGGAGCCAGCTTGGACCTGGCACTGCCTCTGAATGCAGAGAGAGGAGCCATTCCCTGGTGCTCATGGAACCAGCAGATTGTGTGTGGTTTGGAGTGCTGACTGGCACAATGGGGCTGCCCACTCCAGGTGCCTGCTCCAGCCCCTTGCTCCTCTGGGGCAAAGGTGCCGATGCTGGGAGCAGGGAGAGCACACACTTAGAGGGAACAGAACCAGCTCAAACCTGAACCTCAGTGCTTCTGCTTCAGCACCTTGGGACCTGCCCCTGCCCCCAGTGAGGAAGTGTCAGCCACTGAGCACAGGAGAAGCCCCAGCTCACACCTGGCTCTGGCTCTGTTGCTTCCATCGCCAGCTCCACCTCCCACCAAGGTAAGAGCTGCCAGCACACCCTGGGGAAAGACATGACCTGTGCTCATTTCATATCTAGCTCTCCCACCAAAGCCACATGCAGACTGTGTCGGTATGCTTCCACACAAGGGCATCCCGTCAACACCAGGATAGGTAACTGTTTGACCTAATTTCATAGAGACAGAGAAAGTTGTTTCAAACAGCAAAACAAGAAAACTCCCTTGAAAAAACAACTAATGAAACAGAGATAAATAATTTACCAGATAAAGAGTTCAAAACATTAGTAATAAGAATGCTAACTGAACTAGGGAAAAGAATGGATGAACAGAGGGAGAATTTTAACAAGGAACTAGAAAACAAAAACCAGTCAGAACTGAAGAATTACAATAACTAAAATGAAAAACATACTAGAAGGAATTAACAGCAGACAAGGTGGTACAGAAAAACACATGAGTGATCTGGAAGATAGAATAGTGGAAATCATGCAATCAGAACAGCAAAAAGAAAAAAACGAGAACAGTTTAAGGGACCTTTGGGACAACACCAGGCATACTAGCATTCACATTATAGGGGTCCCAGAAGGAGAAGAGAGAGAAAAGGGTCAAAAATGTATTTGATAAAATTATGGCTGAAAACTTCCCAAACCTGAAGAAGGAAAGATATATCCAGATACAGGAAGCACAGAGAGTCTCAAACAAAATGAACCCAAAGAGACCCCACACCAACACATCGTAATTAAAATGGCAAAACTTAAAGAGAGAATTCTAAAGGCAGCAAGAGAAAAAGAGTCATGTACAAGTAATCCCCATAAGGCTATCAGCTGATTTCTCTGCAGAAACTTTGCAAGCCAGAAGGGAGTGACATGATAAATTTTAAGTGCTAAAAGAGAAAAACCTACAACCGAGGGTACTCTACTTGGCAAGATTGTCATTCAGAATAGGAGAGATAAAGAACTTCTCAGATAAGCAAGGAGTTCATTAATACTATACCAACTCTAAAAGCAAATGTCAAAGGATCTTTTCTAAGTGGAAGAGAAAAAGCTTCAACAAGAAGAATTTATAGAAAAGGAAAAATCCCACTAGTAAAGACAAATATATAGTAAAGACTGTGGATCAACCACTGAAATAAGCCAGTACGAAGATTTATTTTTAAATTTTATTCATTTATTTGTGGCTGCATTGGATCTTTGTTGCTGTGCGCAGGCTTTCTCTAGTTGCGATGAGCGGGGGCAACTCTTCGTTGCGGTGCGTGGGTTTCTCATTGCAGTGGCTTCTCGTTGCAGAGCATGGGCTCTAGGCACGCAGGCTTCAGTAATTGGGGCGCACGGGCTTAGTTGCTCCGCGGCATGTGGGATCTTCCTGGACCAGGGCTCGAACCTGTGTCCCCTGCATTGGCAGGCGGATTCTTAACCACTGTGCCACCAAGGAAGTCCCGGTAAGAAGATTAAAAGATGAAAAATTGTAAAGTAAACTATAACTACAATAAACAGTTAAGGGATAAACATGAAGATGTAAAATATGACATCAAAAACACAAAATGGGGGGGGGGTAAAAATGTAGATCTTTTAGAATGTCTTGGAACTTAAATAATTACCTGCTTAAAACAAGTAAGTGTCCTTATAGGTCAACATACATGAATCCCATGGTAACCACAAATCAGAAATCTACAATAGATAACTTTGTACGGTGACAAATGGTAACTAGATTTCCTGTGGTGATCCTTTCCTAATGTATAAAACACCAAAGCACTATGTTGTACACCTGAAACTAATATAATATTGTAAGTTATACTTCAATTTGAAAACAAAACAACAACAACAAAAAACCCCAACACTATTGCTCCTAAAGGAATATTTTATCGGGAAGATAATCCTAAATTGATAAAGTACCACAGGCAATAAGGTGGTTGTTATTGACAAGCATCTATTTTTTGCACCTTTACTCTGTGCGAGCCTGTGCCAGAAGCTATCTGATGTCTAAGAAGACAGAATCATGTCCTGCCCTGGAAGAGGTATGGCGCCTTGGGTTGCCCTGCTCTGGCCAATGGAATAATGAGCCCCCAAATTGGACTGAGATGAATGAGAATCCCTAGGAATTATGGGCCCTAGAATGAGATACATTATCCATTTGAAACATGATTTCCTAATTTGAAAAACGGGTCATGGTGAGGGTTAAGTAACTAGATCATAGTTGTACAATTACTGAGTGTGTACGTCCTGGCAGGCACTGGGCTAGTTATAAATGAGTAAGACTGGGAACCTACCCTGAGGATCTTGTGAAAACAGTTCCTCGCACTTTCTAGAGACAATATAGATTGTATTCCAAACATTTGGATACTCTTCTATATAAAAAATACAATTGTCTTTTTTCCTTTCTTAACACTGAGATATTTCCTTTCTTAGAAAGAACCAATAATTCCTATTCAAATTAAAAGTTTTCTTTTTTCAATTATTTATGGCTTCAATCTCTGAAGTATTTCATAATAATTGATTTCATAATATCCACCTTCTAAAATAAATAAGATGGAAATGGAGTTAACTGGGAATTATGTAGAATTTACCAAATCATGTATAAATGTTTAATCCAAGATGAATTAATTGGTTAGTGTGATTTGTGTAATAAGTAAACTAATAAGAGAGGGGAAGGGGGAAAGAGAGAGCCCGTGGGTATTTTTAAATGTGTTGAAACTTGAAAATAATTATGCTAAGATAGTTTTAGCAACACTTGAACATACAGATAAGCAGGAGGGGAGAGGAAGGTAGAATCTATTTTGCAATTTGGTTTTTTCCCCACTTAATATGTTATGCATATTTTCCACATTACGTACTACTATACTATTATATGTATATGAACAATATAATTAGTAGCCCCCATTATGTTTCCTGGTTGATTTAATTATGTTTCTGCTTTGTATATAAGGTTATTCCAGTTTTTTTTCCATTATAAGCAACACTATATTAAACACCTTTGTAAAATTCTTCAGGTTGTCTTACCAAACCAAAGGGTACGTGTAAGGCGTTTAAATACAGGTTGCACAGGAAAGTGTGTGGCAATTTATACAGACCAGCATGAGTGCCCTTTGCCCCACATACTGGGAAATCTAAGTGGTATGATTCTCTATCCATTTGGTAGAAGAGAAAGGAAGAAAATGTAGCTTTTTAAATGTTTTATTTTAAAGTTGAGTGAACACTTGTTATATAACATTTGTTACGGAGTCAAGTGAGTAGTGGCCTGAGGATTTTTATTCTGTGTGACTCTTTTAATGAGAAATTAATTTATACCTTGATATTTATATTTTGTAATATATATTTGTTAAAAATTATGTAAAATACCATGTTTCTCTAATCTGTTTCTAATTGAGATCAACAAGCCCTTTGTTTTACGTGGGATAATTAACATTTTGTGCCTGCCCACATTTAGAGTAAACTCATCATATATGTTAAGTTGATTCTGTTTTAGAAAGCGTGGTATTTCCTTACATAATGTCAAGAATAACTGAGGTTCCCAAGCACTTTGTAATGGTTGGGATTTTTTTTTTAATACTTAAAAATTTAAGTTATGTACCCATGAGCACACAGGTGTCTGTCCTTTTAAAACGTGCTGTCCATGTCATATGCATATTTCTCAGATCCAATACGTGAGCAGTAGGTACTTCCTGCAAGTGTGTGTATTCTCTCTCCAGGGTTCTCCATGGTTGCCTACCTCAAAGAGTAGAACCAAGTGTTCAAGCCCCCATTTTTAGGAAGGGTGCCTTTTCGTTAGGTCAGCATTTCCCCCAAAGATATTCAGCGGAAAGCTCATCCCATGGATAAGTAAGTATAAGTATTTGATATTAAATATGTTTCATTGCTAGTCCTTAGCTCTATCTAGAGTTTCATAGTTACTGTTTTCTAAATAGGATTTTGTAGGAATTTCTTAATTTTATTTTCTACTCTTTACTGTTTTTCCTTGTACTGATATAATGGAATATAATTGATTTTTTTAAAAAAATTTTCTCTAATCACATTTTAATTTTATGAGATACTTGGATATCTCTATCTATCTATCTAGAGACCATTTTAGTCCAATCTTTGTTGGTTTTATACTATAGTAAATACAAATTGAGATTTATTTCCCTTTTTCACATTTCTAGAAGTAGCAGCCAAAGACACAAAGACCCTTTATGTAACCTTTTGTCCGTCAAAGCTATCTTACATTGTTAGGAGGGACTGGTTGATGTCAGATCCTAGTCAGGATCTACCTTTCAGCTCTTCTTTGTATTTTCCTTTTGTCTTTAAAAAATATTCTGTCTTAGTTTTGGAATATTTAGAATAAATTCTGCAAGTCATGAGTACTGAGCTTTTCATGATGTGCTGTGTATCTGAAATCTTATTCATTTTCAAACTATGGGTCTAAGCATCTTTGGACCCTTATAGAATTCCGGTGCTTGAATTGCAACTTTGTAAAGTGCATCAGATCATTCTGGTTGAGCACCTACCTTCACAAAGATGCTTTTACGATATCTTCATCCTCTAAAGTAGGATTGCCACTCTTAGAAACTCAAAGGGGAGTAGCAAAGAAACTAACTCACCAGCTGAACTATCCATTTCCCCAGCTCTAAGTCAGAGAGCCAAGAGGGCAGGCAGGGCACTCGATACCCTCCTTGACTCTGAGCTGGTCATGGTACTCTGGATGCTATTTTGCATGGGTTATCTCACTTAATACTCATGATAGTTCTGTGAGCCATGTGGCGTTATTCCCCATTTTACCAATACAAAAACTGGGACACGCTGAGTTTCAACATCTTGTTCAAACTGGCAAACATCAAATCCAGGATTTATACTCAAGTCATTTTGATTTCAAATCCCATTCTCATAACCAGTTTCCAGAGCAAGTAGTCGAAACTGTATTGATTATACTCTTTGGGCTAACAAATCACTGAAATGGGAGTGGGAAAGGGGTACTTCATACAGTCTAAGTCATTTCTTGGCTAGTGAGGGAATGAAAATTTGCAGTATCCTCAAATTTATTCAACTCGGACTTTGATCAAGTGCCTTCCGTCTGGCTGGATATATTTCAGCGGTTATGGGGAGAGGAAGTGACTGGTATTTTATGGGTGATACTCTATGGGTGCTCATTAATTGAACTGAAGTAGTCTAATCAGTACATTGTATGGAAATAAAGAGCTTGACTAAAATGTCCTTTCTCTGATACTCGATGTCTTAACTTAGTTCAGGCTGGTTCTAGCATTGGCTCAGTATTAGAATGAACTTTTATGTGCTACAGTGGTTATCTGACCAAAACCAGACAAACAAACAAAAAAACCACATAATATTCCATCTTCTGAAGATCCAGGTACCTTATTTTATATGACTATTACTGTGAACACAGCACTTTATACGTAAACTATAATTTCCGCTTCTCTAGTTACTTCCCTTAAAATCTATTTTTTTAAAAAATATTTATTTATTTGGCTGCATCAGATCTTAGTTGCGGCACATGGGATCTTCGTTGTGGTGTGCGGGCTTCTCTCTAGTTGTGGTGCGTGGGCTCAGTAGTTGTGATGCGTGGGCTTAGTTGCTCCATGGCTTGTGGGATCTTAGTTCCCTGACCAGGGATTGAATCCACATCCCCTGCATTGGAAAGTGGATTCTTAACCACTGGACCACTAGGGAAGTCCCCCCCTTAAAATCTATTTTGTACCTTATGGCCACATCTTCTAAAAAGATATTTTGATTTTGTCACATTGCCCCCAAAATATCTTAAGCCTTCAGGATTCAAGTCTAAACCCCTTGTTTGTTTTTAAAAGCTCTTTGCAGACTGACCTACCTTTCTAGCTTTTTCTTGATCTGCCTGAATCTGGGGTTTTACTGGAATTAGTCGTTTTATGGGCTTTTCGCAGTAAGTCTAGGACCTTTCTAGCTTGGCACCTCTAAAAATACTATATTCTCGAGTTCAGGTGGTTCCCTTCTTTTCTCTACCTGCGTAAATCCTTGTTTCCCCAAACAATACACCCTGCAGTGATCCCTCTCTAGACTGACAGTTACAGCCCTTTCCCAGCCTGCACTTGACAGGGGAACAACCCTCAGGTACTGATGCACTGGGGAGAGGAAGTGAAGTCCGGCACCTTTTCCCCTCACAGGAGTGGTCATCCCCAGTTTCTAGATTCAGGCGTGTTGGGGACTGAAGCCTGTGGCGGAGTGTATTCTGTTTCACAGATATGAAAGTATATGGCATTAACAAAGAATTTATGGCTTAGATCAACGGGTGCCAAATTTAGCTTTGTAATAAACTCATCTAGAAGCCTTTAAACATACAAAGTACCCAGGTCCTTCCCTGAGCATCCTGCTGCTTTGGATTGGTGAATCTGCGAGGCATTCTCCCATTTGTGGTAAACAAATGGGTGTTACTTTGTTCTTATTTGACTTTGTTTTGCAGCATTTGACTCCATTGACCATCCCTCATTTCTTTAACACCTTCTTTCCTTCTATCATCCCTTCCTAGTTTGTTTCTTCATTAAATGTTACCCTTTAAATGACTCTTTCTCTTCCTCATTGTAGATACAATTGCCCGCACCTAATTCTTTTTATTATGTGCCAATCATTTTCAGCTATCTTTAGTCTAGAACTTTCTACTGAGCCCCAAACACATATATACCTAGTAAACTTCAATATTTGCATCATCCATGGATCAAACAAACTCAAAACAGATCATGCTCTAAACTGGGCTTCTCATTTCCATTTTTTTTTAAGAAAAGGTTTGTTCTTTTTCCTTAGGATTTCGGTCTTACCCGCGGCACGCGGGATCTTAGTTCCCCGACCTGGGATCGAACCGGCGCCCCCTGCAGTGGAAGCGCGAGGTCTTAACCAGGGAAGTCCCCTTATTTCCATCTTTGTCCCTGCCACTGTCCCCCTAACTCCTGCTTTCTGTTTTCTCCATCACAGTAACTGGTACCACCAGCCTTTCAGTCCCCAAAGCCAGAACATGGGCATAATCTTGCTTCTCAGTCATCTCCCCACATTGCTCAGTCACCACATCCAGCTTATTCTATCCATTTAACATCTCTAGGATCTCTTGCTCCCATTGTGACCCTTCTGTGTTTCAGTGTTAAGAAACATGAATCAGACTTATTAGCTGCTTGCTTGGGTGCCCACCCCCCTACCCACCCCACCTAAGTGCACAAATTAGTTCAAATATCATCTCTAAGAACTTCCCCCATCTGGTTTAGATGCTGCTCCCCTGTACTTTCACCTCTATCATAACACTTACTACATTCTTCTACAAATGTGGACTACTTGTGGCTTTTTCCTCCTGGACTCTAACCTTCTGAGGGCAGGGACCAAGTCTTATGACACTGTGTCCTAGAAACAGCATAAGGTCTAGAATATAATATATTCCTAAAATGTTAGTTGGATGGGTGCATGAATAAATTAGCCTATAGTCTAATAGATAAAAATGCTTAAATAACTTATCACTTATAATTAAAATAATGCATATACTTTATATAGTATTTAGAAGAATATAAAAAAGAAAACAAAAAGTTTATAATTTTGTTACACAAAGATAACTACAATTTATCTTTATTTTTGTAGCCTTTCAGCCTTTTTCTATGCATGGATTAATGTAATGATAGTGTATATATATACAATTGTGTATGTATAGATATACACACACTCTTTTGTAAACTGCTTTTACTTAAGAGTATCCTTCTCTGCCATTAAATATTCTATCTGCATGCATTTAGTGAGCATGTATTACTTTTGTTAACAAGAAGTAAAATCATTAAAAAAATCATTAAAAAAATTGATTCTCCTATTAAACTCTCTTTACAATGGGAAGATAGCCAAGTCCTAAGGACCCTCATGAAGACTAAGCAAAATGCTCTTAACATTTTCCTTAGAGAAAAAAGGGTGAATTAAAGGAATCACAGACTGACCTAGTTTTCTACCATGGAATCTTTAACCGTAGTTAATGCTAGATTTTCTGATCAAAAGTTATCTTTTAATGGAATCAGAGCTAAATTGAAATCTTTAATAACTCTCAGTGACAAGAAGACCATAGTGCTGAATAATCTTTAAAGTACTATACTTTCTAGAACAACTTAGGCCATACTTAGCCAAACCAGGTATGTTTCAGAATACAAACCTGGTGATTTTTATGTCATTACTGTAGTCTTATAATGATGTTTTAAGGTGAGAATGTCACTAATAAAGACAAAATTCAAAAAGGTCTCCAAAATAATTCCTTAAAGGAATTATCTTTCTCTCTTTGTGTTTAACACAAGTTCTAAGTTTGAGGAAACTACTGAACAAATATAAGTGATAGGATTATTAGTTACTTATATAAATATTCTCACTTTTTTTTTTTTTTAATACTTTAAAATGGTTTGAAGTGATCTTGCTTCCTCTCATTCTTTTCCTGGTCATTTTACCTTTGATTCACTGACTGAAAGTTCTAGAAATTCATCATCATTTTCCAGAAGCACCTTGTTAGGCAGCCACCCCTCAGTAACTTCACTAACCAGCTTTGGCAAATGCCTTGAGTTAATCAGTGACTCTACAGTCAGACCTAAGCACATGAAGAAATAACCCCCTTTTTAAGCGAGTGCTCTACTGTCGTGGCTGTGCTTTCTGGTGGAGGAGTGAGCGCCAGGGCTCTGGAGAGTAGCTTGTCGCCTGTTTCCACTGCAGGATAATTAGTCCCTGCCGATGGGTGCTGCACATAGCGTTTGGGAGTAAGTATGCAGAAACAGTGATTATTGCAACCTAAATATTTTCAGGGGCCAGATGGAAGGATGGAGGGAGGGAAGCTCAGGGGCCAGTGTTAACTAACTGCTCTGGGAATCAGCTGCTCGGTAACTCGCGACCTCCAACCTAATGCTGTTATGTGGGAACGTGAGCCTGGTGTTGCTACATCTTCCCATCTGTTTCAAAAGAAATGGAATTGTGGATTATGTGTGTCAAATCTCCCCGATTTTACGGTGTTAGCCACTGTTTAATTTAAGAAAAAAAAATGGTGAGCAGTCTAAAAAGCACCACAGGCTGCCAGCTGAAGGCCTCCAGCATTGATATTAACATAAACTTTTGGGTTTTACTTATCTTTTTAAACATTTATTTATTTGGCTGCGCCAGGTCTTAGTTGCAGCACGCGGGACCTTTGTTGCTGCATGCAGGATCTTTAGTTGAGGCATGCGGGATCTAGTTCCCTGACCAGGGATCGAACCCAGGCCCTCTGCATTGAGAGTGCAGAGTCTTAACAACTGGGCCACCAGGGAAGTCCCAGTTTTTACTTATGTTTGAGTGATCCTTTTTTGTAACTATAACTTTTGATAGTGATTCTCAAAAGATTCCTATTATTTTTGGTGAACTAGAACAAAGCTTATTTAGTTGGTGATTTTTAAATAATGTTTTCTTTTCATAGACACACAAAGAACGTTTAAGAATGGGCATTACATCAGGGCATTACTAACCGTTGATTTCCTCTGGAGATGTAGTATATTGGCTCCAGAAGGGGCCTTACAAGCAAGTAAAATAACCCCTTTCTTTTTTTTTTTTTGGACCACGCCACGTGGCATGCGGGATCTTAGTTCCCCAACCAGGGATCGAACATATGCCCGCTGCAGTGGAAGCATGGAGTCTTAACCACTGGACTGACAGGGAAGTCCCTAAAATGACCCCTTTCATATAAGGACCTTGGGTCAGGCCACTGAGGGTGGGTTGTTTTTTTTTTTTCTTGCGGCATGCGGGCCTCTCACTGCTGTGGCCTCTCCCGTTGCGGAGCACAGGCTCCGGACGCGCAGGCTCAGCGGCCATGGCTCACGGGCCCAGCCACTCCGCGGCATGTGGGACCCTCCCGGACCGGGTCACGAACCCGTGTCCCCTGCATTGGCAGGCGGACTCCCAACCACTGCGCCACCAGAGAAGCCCGAGGGTGGGTTTTAAAAGGTGATAGTTTTCTAGTAACAACCTCTGTGGTCAAGAGTGCTTTGCCTTATTGGGTTTCTCTGGCTGTATTCAGAATGGAGGAGCCTGGGAAGGTTTTAGGCCAAAGTGCATTGAAATATCTTTAATTTACAATCAATACAAGTGAATGGTGGGACTGCATACGTATATAGTTCAGTACTCTCTGGGTCACATTTTCTCTCTTCTTCCCTTTCCTTATCTTATTTCCTATTCTCTGTGCCATAATGTACTCTGAAGTATATTTTTAATGAAATAGTTATTAAGTTATTTAGTGGTTCCTGCTTATAGTTTTGAAATCAAGTGAGTGATTTAGGGGTTATATCTTGCTGTGTATTGCCCCAATTTCTTTTCTTACTGGTCAGGTGACCTTTGATAAGACAAGAGTGCCTAACTGCTTCTGGGTCATTTTGGTCAAGTTTGTTGGTTTATGTGGTAGCAGGATTTTAGAGAATCACATGGAAGGGACTTTCTGAAAGATCTGTTCGAAAGTAGAATGAACTTATACATTTAATGCTCCAGATACCTATATGAGGAGTTAGGTTTTCTTATCTTCGTTTTAGAAGCTCAGGGAGATTAAGGACCTTTCTCTAAGCTTCCAGTTGATAACAAGTGGCACCAACTTGGGAGGTCAGGTCTTTAACTTAGAAATGTGTGCTTTTTGTACTTTACGTCACAATTATGTTTAAAAAAAAAAGGGAAAAAAGCAACAGTAAATAAAATCCCACCATAACTAGTAGTCTTTTTTGATAGCATAGATTATAATCATACCTAAAACCCATACCCCTAATCTGTGAATAGTTAGAATAATGTTTTGTTCCAAGCATCAACTCAGATTTGTCATCAGTTTTTATATCCCTCAACCCTACAGCTTTGTCAGTGATGGGCTTTTATGAAATAGTAAAACCAGGACAGAGGGACTGACCATAAAGGAAATGGTGAAGCATGTTGGTTGGGACCACGAACTGACCTGAGGTTAATACCAGGTCTGCCCCTAACATACTGTGTGGCCTTGGGCAAGTTAGTTAATCGGTGTAAGCGTCTGTTTCTTCCACCTTTAAATAGGACCGATAATTACGGTAGCTACCTCCTGAGGTTATCGTGAGAAACAAATGAGCTTGTCCATGCACTAAATGAAAGTTAGTTGTTACTGCTGCTGTTGCTTCCTTTCTTATAATTGGCAGTGCTTTGTTGCCTCTAAGGTAAGCCTGCTGCCTTCTGAGGACCTTTGTCACTTACCTTCAAAGAATTCCTTCTTCAGAGATGACAACTTTATCTGCTGAATGGGGATTTGTAGCTTGAATGTGGTGTCTCCTTTGGGGTGAATCTCTAAAGGAGCCTTGAGGCTTATGAAGAAATCTGATTAAGTCCACATTTGTAGTTAGACAGAAAACCTGAACAAAGCTTGAGTGCTGGGTTTCGGTATTACCAGTTTCTGGATGGGTGGGGATTATTTTTGTGCCTGCAGGAGTGTGGATGGCAGCCTTCTCCCCATCTCCACTGCCTCGCCTGGGCTCTGGCCTTGATCATCTTATGGCTGGATCACTGCTGTCGCCTTCTCCACAGAGCCTTTGTTTCTAGTCGGTCCTATCTCTTCCTGACCTTCCCTCCTTGGCTCCACAGCAATCTCTCTAAACTAAAGACCTGGCCAGGCTTCTTCCCTGCTGGAGCCCTGGGTGTTGTCTAGTGGTGCTTCTCAAGCTTTGGTCATTCACTTCCTTTCCAAATGTCCCCATATCTGCAAACCATCTGTACTACTGTTTACTTAATAGTTGTCTTCAAAGGATTTAGGTCAAATCTTTTTTTTTTTTACTTAGGCTTTTCCTGAGCAGTAATATCTGTGAAATCTGAAGTATATAATATGCTAGTTGCATTTACTCCTAATACTCTTTAAATAAATACGTAACTATGAAAATGGGTTCCTCTGTGTATCCTCTGAAGTCAGTGGAGCCGCCCCTGCTACACTTTGGTAAACAGTGGCCTCAGGATAAGGTCAAAGCATTTTATCTCATGCCCAGGACTTTCTGTGACCCAGTGACCTGGCCCCTCTGGCGTTTTTTTTTTTTTTCTTCCTTTCCTGCCATTCCATTAGCAAAGAGTAAAACTTGCTCTTTCATTCTACCTGTCAGGAATTCTTCCCCTGCCTGATGAGTTTCTGTTCAACATGGACATCCCAGCTCAGATGCCCACTGGCTGTGTTGTTGGAACTGTGTTAGGAATTTTTGTTTATTTCTCTCAACCTGCTCGCTCTAGGGCGGGGCCTGGATCACTCGGCAGGCACTGCATCTCAGCAGCTTTTCCCTATCACAGAATCCTCTGTCAGAAGCCACCAGTGACATGATTGTATTGCCCCTCTTTTCCTCTGCCATGTCCAGTTTGACCTCCTTCCAGCATCACCCTGCCCTTAAGATGCCAGGTCTTTTTGCACATATCCCCTCCAGTAGAATGCCACTTCTCTTCCTCCTGTAACTGGCTCTTTCTCCTCCTTCAAAACTCAGCTTGGGGGCTTCCCTGGTGGTGCAGTGGTTAACAATCTGCCTGCCAATGCAGGGGACACGGGTTCAATCCTTGGGCCAGGAGGATCCCACATGCCGCGGAGCAACTAACCCCATGCGCCACAACTACTGAGCCTGTGCTCTAGAGCCCAAGAGCCACAACTACTGAGCCCACATGCCACAACTACTGAAGCCCACGTGCCTAGAGCCCCGCAACACCTTAACAAAGAGTAGCCCCCACTCAGCGCAACTAGAGAAAGCCCCCGTGCAGCAACAAAGACCCAATGCAGCCAAAAAAACCCCAAAAAACAAAACTCAGCTTGCCCTTGGCCCCTGGGAAGCTGTCCCTGACCCCAGTGTGAAATGATTCTCCACTGGGCTTACCTTTGTCATCACTCTTCTTAAAATAATAATAATAATAATAAAAATAAATAATAAGATTATCAAGCATTATAATCTTTTAAATAAGATTTAAAAACCCTGTCTCCTTCCAGACAGTGTCTGAGGCAGGTTTAAGAAAGGGCGTATACTAAAAGGTTAATAAAATCAGGAATGAAAAGGAGTTGGAAAAAAATGCATAACCCAGATGTTAACAGTACAATCTGAAGGGAAGATGAGGTGTAGGAAGGAGGTTTTAGGGAGAAACAAAATCTTGAGGCTTATTTTTTAAGGAAGTGCAAGTAAGTTTGTGGATTAAGATGAAGGAGATAGGGCTTCCCTGGTGGCGCAGTGGTTGAGAGTCCGCCTGCCGATGCAGGGGACACGGGTTCGTGCCCTGGTCTGGGAGGATCCCACGTGCTGCGGAGCGGCTGGGCCTGTGAGCCTTGGCCGCTGGGCCTGCGCGTCCAGAGCCTGTGCTCCGCAATGGGAGAGGCCACAACAGGGAGAGTCCCGCTTACCGCAAAAAAAAAAAAAAAAAAAAAAAAAAGATGAAGGAGATAAAGGGATGAAGAAGTGGGGTGGGAATAATGGAGGGAATCCACTAAGGAGCAGGACTGTTGAAAGTTCAGAGAGGAGGGTTAAAACGGGAGAGTAGTTCCTTCTTCTGAAGAGAAAGTTCATTAAGAGGGGAGCAGAGGGGAGTGCATTACTAGAATGGTACAACGGAGAGTCCTCTGTTTAGGCAGGGTGGGTGGGTAGGAGAGCGGGGGTGAGAGCTTGAGAAAGTAGAGGTCTGGAATAGCTGCTGTGCGAAGCAGTGAAGGAAGAGAGCTAGAGGGGAGTAGAGAATCCCACGAGGGAGGGTTTCTCCAGTGTTAGGTGCCCTTGACTTGTAGTGGATCCATTAAGCGCCAACAAGCAAACTCAGCAACGTGCATCACCCCGAGAGAGCAGTTAGAAAGATGATGTTTGTTTCTGTGGGCAGGCGTTTGGAAGGGCAAGTGCAATAGAAGGATCAAAGCTGTGCGCCTCCAGGGGGCGGCGGTGCAGGTAAGGTGGAAAGACTGGCCTGGGGGTGTGTGAATCCAGGAGGGGCTAATGCTGGGGAAAGAGGAGGGCTGAGGGTCAAGGTGAGAGTGGAACTGGTATAGTCAGGAGGAAGGAGTGGACGAGGTGAACCCAGAGACACTAGGAGGGGAGTTTTCAGAACTTTAGGCCTGTTTCCAGAGGGCAGGGTTCAGTTCTGGTAACTAACCACTAGGAAAATCCAGCTAAGTTAGCCAAAAAGAGCCATTCCAAGAATTAGGTTAGATAAACTTAAATAAACTTAGTGCCACTCTAATCTAGAAGGAGAAAAGATGAAGTCACATCCTCTTCTCTTTGGTCTCCAGGGACCTAAGAATTAAGCAATAAGATTGGCTCCAAGTGAACTTTAATTTTCTCTTGTGGAACAGGCCATTTTAATTGTTCACGCCTTTTTCCTCAGAGGCATCGCGTGAGGGCCCTCTCTACATGAGAGAAGGAGGAGATTTTATGCGGGAGGCTGTAGTTGAGGGAAACTGGCGTATGCCAGTGCCCTGGATGTCTGAGAGAAGAGACATGAGCACTTCCCATCAGGTTGCCCCATAGCAGAACATACTTTGGAGGTTTGCCATCTCACCTGAGGCTTCTCGAGGCTGGGGCAACCTCGTTGGCTGCAGAGATAAAGCCCACCACCTGAGAGAGGCGGGAGGTTGTCCAGGGCTGCTGCCCTGCCTGTTGCAGCCAGTGGAGAACCATTCCCAGGAGTGTGGCTGAGGTGAGGCGGCCACCCCGCGATGTTCCCCGAGCATGGAGCACAGTGCTGGCAGCGATGTGCGCCTGTGCGTGCAAGGTGGGGGAGCGGGAATGGGGAGTGGGCCGCATGTGACCTAAGGGCCACTCAGGGCATCTCACACTTACTTAAGCTTCGTTAATAAAATCCAAAGCCAAGGGCTTCCCTGGTGGCGCAGTGGTTGGGAGTCCGCCTGCCGATGCAGGGGACGCGGGTTTGTGCCCCGGTCCGGGAAGATCCCACATGCCGCGGAGCGGCTGCGCCCGTGAGCCATGGCCGCTGAGCCTGCGCGTCCGGAGCCTGTGCTCCGCAATGGGAGAGGCCAACAGTGAGATGCCCGCGTACCGCAAAAAAAAAAAAACAACCCAAAGCCAAGGAAGTAGTTGACCTACAGTATGAGACCTCTGTCTGTGGACAGGTACAAAAAATGTACCATCCCCCTTAGGGTTTAGCATTCACAAAAGAACAGGCAGTCAGCTTAGACTAGCTGGAACATTTCCAGAGATGGGGTGTTTGGGCACATTAATCTTCTGAGCCTCAGTTTCCTTATCTTTAAACTGGGCATAGTAACACTTGCCTCTTAGAGTTGTTGTGCAGTGTGCGGTCCTCAAGGCAGGGAATCACGTCTTTTCTTTTCAGGTAGCTGACATATTTCATCAGCATTGCTTAAAACAGAAGGTTGCTTCTCTGTTTAACATTAAAATTGTTATGACTTTTACCCTCTTTTCTGTGGTATTTTGAGAATGCCTTTTTCCTCCTTTGTAGATATTTCCTTTTGTGGTAAGTTCAACAAGCCCAGTGCTGGCCCTGGCTGCTCTTGACCTTGCTGCAAAATAGGCCACTCACTCTGGCAACAGACGATCCCAGAGGCTTGATTCACCACTCACTGGAAATCCAGCAGTCCCAAGAGAAGAGATTTGGAATAAACCTCTTTTACTTGGTCATCCCAGATTCTTGCCCCGGGTTGACATATTTCTTCTAGAGAGAAAGGCACAGGGCAGGCAAGAATACTTTGTGCCAAAACTCACCTTCCCCCAGCCCCTCACTTGTTACAGCTCCTGGGAACTCACACATATGTGTATGACATATGTAGCCATCTCCTTCCATAGTATGCCCACTGTTTTCCCAGCAGCACACCATGCCCACATTCACCCACTCCTAAGATAACCATGGCATCTTGTGGATCCCAGGTCATGAGTCTAGACCAGGCCATTCTCCCCACCCCCTTGAATAGTTTCTTGTCAAGAAGGATGGGGTGGAAGAAGGGGTATTATCCTTTCCTAAGGTCTTACCTCTATTAGGACCACCTTAATTCATCAGAGATGCTCTGATAATCTTGAACTTTGAAAGAGAGGTATTAGGCACAAAATTCCTCCTTCTTAGGAAATCCTCCTTCTTATACAGATTTCCCCTCTCACCCACCTTCCATCCCATCCACCCACCCAGTGGGTTGGAGGAAAGAGTTATCTTCCTCAAGCAGGGAATGTTCAATTATAACTTCCTCCAGAATAATAAGTCCTGCTCACCTTGCATCTACATAATAGAAAGGATTGCTCAAATGGTTTCCCCAAGCAACTCAATGTCTTGGTCACCAAAAAGGGAAGTGACTGGCAATTGCTAAGATTGGATCTCACCTTAAAATCTTTATTGACCTGCAGTTTTCACAATTTATATTTTCTCATAATATCTAAGAAGAAATGAAATCTTAACTTCAAATCTGTGCCTCATCCCTCATTCCCTTGCAGTCTTACACAGGGGTATATGTCAGCATGAGCTTTCAGCATTTCTTGGGATGCTTTTTCAGTGTTTATGCTTGTACGGTGACTTCTCCTTTGAGAGTAAAATGTTAGAGGATAAATGAGCAGTGCTTCATGGAAAGTAGGTTCAGAAAGTGATAAAAATGTGTCTTGTGTCATAACCAGGAAGTTAAGTGGGAAACAATTCAGAAATCGATGTGGGTTAAGGGGAGGACTTTGTAGTGTGGTTCAAAGAACACTGATTGCCACCTCAGGCGATCTAGTCCTGGCTGTGATGCTGGTAGTAGACGTCAGAGCCCCCATTCTCTTACATCTAAGGAGAGTTAGCTGGATTAAATGATATCCTATATCTCCACCAACCCTAATGTTCCAGAAGGTAGTTCCTCAATGTCAGGGTCACTGGCACATAGTGGGTACACAGGGAGTATTATTGAAGGAAGCGATGTGCTGCAGCCAGGGACAACCAGGGACACACCTGAAATTGAATGTGTTGGGTTGACTTGTTGCAACGAGGGAGAATGCACTGCATGGGACCTAGGGCCATCTCAGTAAACGGGTGCTTGAAAGGGGTCGTAGGATGTAGGTTTACGTTAGGTGATTCGAGGGATAACTTAAAGAAGTGGGACTTTGCTCTAGATTGGAAGCTGTCAGGAAGCAAAGGTCATTCTGTGATTGAGTATATTATAAATCCTATGTAGAAGGAGGAGAAACTAGAGAGGCTAGTGCCGTAATTGGTAAAGAAGCACAGTCATTTATATTAGCCAGATTAGAGAGATGTTTGGTCATTTTTGTGGTTGGACAGTGTTTGTGTTTAGATGTCAGGCCTCAGTGGTCTCATTTCTGTCTTGATTCATCATGGTGATAGAGTGGCTTTGCCGGATATTGATGTTTTGGGAAGTTGTTAATGTTCAACGGGAGAATACCAGGGCCTAGCTGTGAGTGCCAGGCCAGTTTCTCCCAACACTGGGGCCTGACCGATAGGAGCAGGCTAACTCCCACGTATCAGGGACTGCTTTCCTCTTTCTCACAAATAAGCTAGCCAACAAATATTTGGAAGCCATTTTATTTGATGTGGATAAGCATGTAATAAATGTGTCCTTTTCCAAAAGTTAGAGTGAAGCATATTTGGTTCTCAACTTTTTTCTAAAATACAGTTAAGATGGACTAAATTTTAGGTGTTAGCAAACTAAAAGAGTTAGAATTATATATATATATATATTTTTTAATGTATTTATTTTTGGCTGTGTTGGGTCTTTGTTGCTGCACATGGGCTTTCTCTAGTTGCGGCGAGCGGGGGCTACTGTTCGTTGAGGTGTGTGTGCTTCTCATTGCAGTGGCTTTTCTTGTTGCAGAGTGTGGGCTCTAGGCGCACGGGCTTCAGTAGTTGGGGTGCGCGGGCTTAGTTGCTTCGCAGCACGTGGGATCTTCCCGGATCAGGGCTCAAACCTGTGTCCTCTGCATCGGCAGGTGGATTCTTAACCACTGCGCCACCAGGGAAGCACTAGAATTATATATTTTTCAAACCTTTCTGGAGTCATGATTTTTTCTAAGTTAACTCTTAATAGGAAATGTCATACTACATGTTAATAATAGTTCAGAGATTCAAAAGAGTATACATATTGCTGGTAGGAGGGCAAAAAATGATTCCATCCCTAAAAAGGGCAACATGGTATTATATATAAAAAGCATAAGTGAATTGCTCCTTTGATAACACAGTCCCACTTCTGGGAATAGGTCCTACAACTCTACCTGTACGTGTGCAAAAATGACATACCAAGTTACTCATCATAGCATTGTTTATAAAAGCACAGTCTTGGAAACAACCCAAGTGTCCAGCTGGAGAGGATGGTTACATAAACTATGATAAATCCACACAGTAAAGTACTGTGTAGCTATAAAAGAAAGAATGAGGAAGCCATCTCTATACTGTTGTGGAAGGATATCCAGGCTATCTTGTTTAGTGAAAAAAGCTAGATAGAGGATAGTACTATCTTTTGTAGAAATGAAAGACAAAGAGAATCTATATTCATATTTATTTCTATCTACAAAAATAACACTACAAGAACACACAAGGAAATAATAAAGTGGTCAACTATAGCAGAAAAAGGTGGACCCACAATGTGATGGACAGGGATATGAGTGAGATGGAAACTTCTCATTATTTGCCTTTTGAAATATAATTTTAATTCTCCAATTATAAAATGTACTACCTAGTCCAAAAATTTAAATAATTTATGGAAAGATATATATATGTATATAAATGCAATATATCTTCTACCTCATTCCATTCCCCAGAGATAACCATTTTGATCAGTTTCTTATATAGTTTTTCAGAGTAGTCCATTGTATTAGTCAAGGATCTCAAGAGAAACGGAACTGAGAGGATGTGTGTGTGTATAAAATATATGAAAACTGGTAATTCTATATTATGGAAGAAAAAGCATAATTAATATAAAAAGGAAAAAACAGCTTAGAAGTACATTTGATAGTGGTTAATGTTACATTATATAAAGGCTCCCACATATTGAAAAGAAAAACATTGACTCCACAATCACAAGGAGCCAATTCATGAAAGCAGCCAGGGAGAAAACATTTAAAAAATGTTCAACCCACTACCACTCAAAGAAATGCAAAGTGAGTCGGGTAAAACTTAAAATATATATTAAATTCATTTAGAAAAAGAAGGATAAGCAAGATTGTTATGAGACTTAGATGCAAACTGCAATGCTCGTGTCACAGTAAACTAGTCAGCCTTTCAAGAGCAGTTTGGCAGGATGAATCACAAGCTATAAAATCATGCCCTTTGGCCTAATAATCCCTTTTCTGGGAACTAATCTTGAGGAAATAATTCAAAAGGTGGCAAAAGGCATAGCTCATGAGGATGTTCATCATAATGTTGTATAATCAAAGAAATGGAAAAAACCTAAATATCCCAAAGGCATAGGAATTTGGGTAATTATGGTTTATTACTTTCATGAAATGTAGGCATTAAAAGTCAGTACAAGGGGCTTCCCTGGTGGTGCAGTGGTTAAGAATCTGCCTGCCAATGCAGGGGACACGGGTTTGAGCCCTGGTCTGGGAAGATCCCACCTGCCGTGGAGCAACTAAGCTTGTGCGCCACAACTACTGAGCCTGCACTCTAGAGCCCGTGAGCCGCAACTAGTGAGCCTGCATGCCACAACTACTGAAGCCCGTACTCCTGGAGCCCATGCTCCACAACAAAAGCCACTGCAGTGAGATGCCCGCGCACCACAACGAAGAGTAGCCCATGCTGGGCGCAACTAGAGAAAGCCTGCGCGCAGCAACAAGGACCCAACTCAGCCATAAATAAATAAATAAATAAATAATTTTAAAAGTCAGTACAAGGACTAGCAACATGGCAAATATGCATTATTTTATGTTACATATAACAATTATGTCTTAGCCCTGATAACAATGGAAAGAAAACTGTGTACATGTGCTCAAGAACAGATAGGACTATAGAAGCCTAAAGAAAGTGTGACCGATGGGAATATTAGAATTATAGTGACATTTCTTTTTTGTTTTAATTAATATTGGTCTTAGTTTGTTCAGGTTGCTATAACAGAATACCATAGACTGGGTGGCTTATAGAGAAGAGGTTTATTCTTGACAGTTCTAGAGGCTGGGAAGTCCAGGATCAAGGTGCTGGCAGATTCACTGTCTTGTGAGGGCTGACTGGTTCATAGACGGCTGTCTTTTCACTGTGTTCTCACATGGCACAGGGGGCCAGCCAGCTCGGTGGGGTCTCTTTTAATCCCAATCATGCCTCATAACCTAAGCACCTCTGAAAGGTCCTACATCCAAATACCATCACACTGGGGATTAGATTTCAACATGCAAATTTTAGGGGCACACAAACATTGAATCTATAGCAATTGTGTTGTAATATTTTTACAATTATAACTTTTAAAAACTTAGCAATAAGTTAGCATTGTCCCAAACAGTAGCCTCAAATTGAAATTACCCGTTTGTAATTAGAAAAGACTTTAAGAATCATTTGATCCTATCTATCTTCCACTCCCCCACTGTGATGGTTGCAGGTGTAGAATCTAAGGTCAGAGGGCTTTTGACTGTTCTACATGGGCGGGGGGTGGGGGGATATTGTAGGTGCTGGGACCAAAAGCCCCACCCTCTGCTCAGGAACTAGCCACCTCTCTATTGATTAAGTCTGGAGAGATGCTTCAGATGTTAAATATGTATAAGAGAACAGAGATATTGGAAGCAAACTGCATTCCGATATCAATAAAATTGTCTCTTTCTAATGTTAAAATAACAGCTAATACTATCCCTGATATTTTCTAGTTATTAAAGATATTTTATTAAAATTATGATATAATAATGCCTCAATCTACATAAGACCCATTGGAATATTGCTTATCTTTGTTCCCATCTAAAGCTTCAGATTAATTTTTTTCCCATGAATACAAGTGTCCAATAAACAAAGACCCAATGAGGAAAAAACATTTGGTGTAAATATTTCATTGTGTTTTTTACGTTTATGTCCCATTTCTTGATCTTTGCCTCAGATTGAAAGACATTTTTTCAGTGTCTGTGGAGTTTAGCTTCCATTTATTGACTTATTTTCGGTTTGGAATGCATTAGCAGAGATTATCTTCAACATGGGAGATTTCCCAATTAGCAAAATGGATTTGCCAAGCAGGAAAAAATAGCTGTACATGCCCAAGTTCCTACTGGTGCCTGCCAGGAAAGTAGATTTGGTGTTAACCCCTGTGATGAACATGTTTTTCAGGGTGGATCACTTGTACACGTTCTTTGTTCAGTGGTCTCCTGATGTCTATGGGAAAGATGCCAAAGAGCAAGGCTTTGTGGTGGTGGAAAAAGAAGAACTGAATATGATTGACAACTTCTTCAGTGAGCCGACCACCAAGAGCTGGGAGGTGAGACTCAAGAGAGGGCTAGACTGTCCCTTAAAGTCCAGTCCACAGGGCTTCCCTGGTGGCGCAGTGGTTGAGAGTCTGCCTGCCGATGCAGGGGACACGGGTTCGTGCCCCGGTCCGGGAAGATCCCACATGCCGCGGAGCGGCTGGGCCCGTGAGCCATGGCCGCTGAGACTGCGCGTCCGGAGCCTGTGCTCCGCAACGGGAGAGGCCACAACAGTGAGAGGCCTGCGTACCGCAAAAAAGAAAAAGAAAAAAAAAAAAGTCCAGTCCACAAACAAAATGTTCTTGTGTCAAAATTCCAGTAACCTCTTGGCTGGCAAGAAGTCAGATTTCCTGTGCCTCTTTGAAATCACATGGGGAAAAAACCTTATTCATCTGTGTTGAAGCTAGTTATGTGTGTCAGAAAGACCTCATCTCCACCCCTACAACCCAGTAGTTTCACTTCTCTTTTTTGAAACTGCTGCAGGGTCCCCATTACGTACAGGATGAAAGTCAAGCTTCTTAATTTGACCTAAAAAACTGTTCATAATTTTTTTGAGCACTTACCACACCCTTCTCATGTTAGGGGCACAGTGGATGAGATCAAGGAGTATAGATAAATCATTACAATATAGTGAGATAATTACCGTTGTAGGTGAAATGTCACGTGCTATGGGAGCATGTACCCAGGCACCTGAATGGAGCTAGGGAATCAGGGAATGCGACCCAGAAGGAGTAATCTGAGCTGAGATCAGAAGTGGGAGGACAGGCAGTTGGGGTGAAAGTGGGACATGGAACACGGAACATGTTCTGGCCAGAGAGAAAAGTCTATGTAGAGGAATGACCCAGGGGAGAAACAGAGAGTGTGGGACATTTGATGAACTAATAAGAGTTCAGTGTAGCTGGGTCGTAAGAGTGCAAAGCTGAGGGAGTGGCAAGAAATGAAGCTGGAGATAATGAAATGGCAGATCACGAAGGACCTATGAACTGTTCGTCATAGGTTTGGTTTGGCTATTTTCCTAAGGGCAGTAGGAAGGCAGCAGTTTGAGCTGTCCTCAAACAGCTTCAACCAGTAGGAGCTGTTTGGAGCCTGGAGAAGTAAATACAGATACACATTTTGGAGAGCTTGCTCTTGCTGGCAGATGTTCATGGAGTTGGACAACACTTGAGGCTTGAAGACCCATTAGGAGTCTCTTGCAGGAATCAGTGTTGAGAGAGAACAGTTGCTGAAAGAGCGGCAGTGCAGAAGATGGAAGATGTCAAGATTGATCTCTTGGTTTTTAGAATGGGAACTGGAGGGATCGAGGTACCTGCCCTTCACTGCGATAAGAAGCATAGCAAGAGGATTAGATTTGGCAGAAAACGCTCTGTGTTCTGGTTTTAATCTAAATTTGAGGTGTCTGTGGAATGTCCAAGAGACAACTGAGAATAAAACTTAGGAAAAAGATCTGGAGATATACTTTCGGAAGTGATTAGCAAAGTTGAAGTTGTGAGTGTAGGTGAGGTCAGCCTAGGAGAGTGTGTCCATTGGCAAAGGAGCAGGACTCAGAACAGAACCCTTCAGGATGCCAGCTCTAAGGGGCCAAAGATAGTCGAGCCCACAAAGGTGACTGAGAAGGAACAGCCAGGGGAGGGCATGGAAAACAAGAAAAGTCATGTCTTAGAAGCCAAGGGAAGAGAATGTTTCAAGAGGGGAGTAGTGGTCAAAAATGCCTAATGCTGCGGAGGAGTCAGAAGGTAAGAACTAAGCTATGTCTTTTGGATTTAAAACCAAGGAGGTAATAGTTGGTGACTTTGACAAAAAGCAGTTTCATTAAAGTGGTAGCTTCAAAATGTAGCTACCAGTGTTCAATGAATGAATTGGGGGTGAGTAAGTGGAGCTAGTAAAGGTGGGCAAACCACTCGAATTTGGTTTTGAAGAATAAAAATGAGATGGAAGGCTGGAAGAAGAGGTGAGGGTGGGGAGGTTTTCCCTCTCGTGAGAGAGACTGTAACGTTTTGGATGAGGTCAGCGGGAACGGTGGAACAGAAGGTACAGAAGATAAGGGAATAGGAGAGGGAATAAGCGGGAGGCTGGATCCCCGAGAATTGTCCGGGAATGTGGGGGTAGGGATAGAATCGGTCTTAGGTGGTCGGGCGGCAGAAAAGAATAGGATGTGTGCATATAAAATGTAGACTCACTGGCGGTAAATTCTGCCATTGCTCATTTGATTATTTCTCTGCAGCAGGAGGGAGCACCCCCTAGAAGTGAAGGAGGGAAGACTTAGAGGAATACGGAGAAGGTCTGAAGTAGCAGCTATAGAGACTAGGAAAAAAGCCAACTGAAGAACTGCAGTAGGATGGCTGTCTGGTATTGAAAGCCCTGGTGGGGTCTGACACCAGGCTGCAGTGAGGGCAGGTTTTCTCCAGCAATACTCCCAGCCTGGGTTTAGATTCATCAAGTGGGCAGTCAGATCTTCCAAGGCTGGAACTCTGTCAGACTGGGATGATGAAGGATGATGAGGCCTGCCCCTTGGGTCTAACTCCTTCTGGAATGCCAGGTCCCTTCATATGTGTGTTTGCCCTCACTCGTCCCTTTCTCATTCACTCCCTCGCAGCCCGAATGTGTACATGCACACACACAGCTTTCCATGTCAGACTCCTGTCATCCTTCAAGGTCCAGCTCATGTGTCACTTCTGTGATGCTTTCAGCCAGAGTTACTCCTCCTGTCCTTCCACAGCCCATTGCTCATAGCTCTGTAGTGTATCGCTCAGCACTTTACTTGTTTGCATGTTTGTCTTCCCACAGTTCATAAGCTTCTTGTTTGAAACCGTTGATTAAAAATATTCAAGCCTATTAGGCTGTCCCTCCCTTGGCTCTTCATATCAACTCTTTTTCTGTCTCTGGCCAGTCTCTCTGAGTATACTTTGCTTGTCCCTTTTCTCATGGTGTTCCCTAGTTTGTCCTTGGCTCTCTTTTCTTCTCATCTATTACATCTTCCTTGGACGAGCTCATCGGCTTTCAAGGTTTCTGCTGCTGACTCCCACCTCTGTCTCCTCCACACACCTTTCTTCCAGGCTGCTGTTCTAGAGCACATAGATGCCCCACAGGCATGACTGGGTCTCCACGAGGCAGAGATGGTGTGACACTGGCATTCTGGCCAAGGCGTCAGAGAATATCAATTCCCGTCCTCCTCACCTAACCATCTGTGCCCAAGAGGCCCCCACCCCCATGAGATATGCGCACAGACGAAGCATAGCTAGGAAATGTATATTTTCTTAGTGAGGCTATGGTCTCTTGCCCAATATGGAGGGCCAGAGAGAAGGTTTAAATTTCACTGGGGATTTAATCCTTTCCCGACTAGGCCTGAATATCTTGAACTGAAGCAGCCCGCTTTTAGGCCTATTCTGCATCTTTCCACTAATCCCAACCTTGAATCTCAGCTCTTGACAACTCCTGTGGGAGAAGAGGCCACACCTACCAGCACCAGAGGAAAAGGAGCTAGAGGGGCATGCAGAGAGAGAAAGGTCTGCTTCCAGATCTAGAGTAGAGTGGGCTTGAGTGAGCCACTCAGACTGAGCCACTGAGGAGAATGAGAGGGCAAATCCCTTTAGAAGGTGTCTCTAGACCTGTAGTGGAAGAGGAAGAAAAGAAGAAGGGATGGAGAAGGAGGAAGAAATGGGTTGGCTTGTTGCGAGCTCCTAGTGTACTTGTTAACACTTGGGACATGGAAAGAAAAGATAACTGGAGAGAGAGGTGACTGGACTGTTATCCCTATTTCTTTTTTTTTTTTTAGATGTTGGGGGTAGGAGTTTATTAATTAATTAATTTATTTATTTTTGCTGTGTTGGGTCTTCGTTTCTGTGCGAGGGCTTTCTCTAGTTGTGGCAAGCGGGGGCCACTCTTCATCGCAGTGCACGGGCCTCTCACTATCGCGGCCTCTCTTGTTGCGGAGCACAGGCTCCAGATGCGCAGGCTCAGTAGTTGTGGCTCACGGGTCTAGTTGCTCCGTGGCACGTGGGATCCTCCCAGACCAGGGCTCGAACCCGTGTCCCCTGCATTAGCAGGCAGATTCTCAACCGCTGCACCACCAGGGAAGCCCCTATCCCTATTTCTTGCCACATGGAAGAGAAAGTCAAAAGTACAATGAGGAGAAGAATGCTGTCCAAGCTCCCTCCCATGCAGGAGCAAATTCTGCTTACTAGCATTACCTTAAGGCCAGGCCACTGTGATAGCATTGCTTCATGGTGGCATTGCTTCTCCTCTGTGGGTGGGGAAGAGGAACCTTCACTCCCCTGACAGGTGTCTGATCCTCAGCATGTCCAAAACGTCTCTTCATCTTTCCCCAAAACTTGCTTCTTCTCATGTATTCCCATCTTAATTAGTGGTGCCCCAAGCTAGAAGCCTAGATATCAACCCAGATTCTTCTCTTTCATCATCATATGTAGTCAGTCATCTCTAGTTAGAATTTGTTGATTCTGATCTTACGTAGGGTGGGGACCACTGCCCTAGTCAGCTGTCTGCATCCTTCACTTAAACTCTAGGGCAACTCCAGTCAACCCAACCACTAAGTCCATCCTCCATACCCAAGCTCTTTAAATAAGCTTTACTTCTTAATTTTATAAAAGTAACACCTGCTTTTATTATAGGAAATTTGGAAACTACAGAAAAGCACAATGCAGAACATTTAGAAAATAGTATCTAACCACACATTACTTTTGTACATTTTTTGGACTCATTTTTTTCTATTTTAGGGTGTTTTCTAGGCGGTAAGGGTGAGAGAGTATTTTTGCAAAATGGGATAATGTTCTATGTATAGTTTGGTGTCTGGCTTTTCTCACCTGACATCTTGTGAGAACTGTATCATATTAAAGATTTTGAAGCCTCATTTTAATGGTTATATAATATTTTAAACCTCAATCAGAATTTATTTAACAATTCCCCACTTTTAGGAATCGTGTTGGTTCAAGGTTTTCACAAGGATGAGATGATCTGTAACTCTGTTCCCCTAATTTCCTGAAAGTGATATTACTTAGTATAAGGCTATTGATTTTTTTTTAAGGCTCCTAATCTTTTATATAATGACAATTTTCCAGAAATGTGAGGAATGCCCTTCTTCTCATTGTGCTTCTGGCAACAGAAAGTACTATTTCTATTATCCCTTTCTTAAAGCTTTCGCTAATTTGAAAAGCTGATAAATGATATACTGGAATTATTTGTGCCACATGCCTGGCAAAGCACCTGGCACTTGCCATCATATAGAAAGCACTCAGTAAATGTTAGCTGTCATGAAGTGTCAGGCACTGAAAAGAATGCTGTCTCACTGGCACAAAATCCAAGTGATTCTGCCCTAGATTGTGTCCAGGCTCTTGCATTGAGAATAAGTTCTGGCTGACCTGAGACTGGTCACCAGTTATCTCCCAGAGCCTCATTAGAACTGACCCCCAGGATGAACTATGTAGTGGCGCCCGATCTCCCAGGGGTACTGGAGACCAAGAGGCCATTTTCGATCTGGAAAACTCACAGAAAGATCCCTGAAAATTGATCCAATGGTAATCTACATTTCTTTCCAACCCGCTGATATCTGGTCTGGGCAGTAGAGGAGGACTCATCATGCTTATTAGTCATTAAGATTAATATTTTGAAAGGTTAAAAGGTGCTCTTCAGAAAACCTGAATCTAAACTAACATTTTTCTCAGCCTCATATAAACCGGATGTTCTTTCAGTTCTTTGAAGTTTCTCATACCTAACAAACATGACGGTATTGAAGTGAAACGCCATTGTTCTAAGCGTAATGAACCTACCTCTGGTAAAGGCTCCTTTTCATATTTCCTTTGAGATTCAAACTGACGTCAGGGAACACACATAAACTTTTAAAATGAAGGTTTCGCTTTAGAATGCAGAAAAAACAAATCTGAAAAGGCAGGGCTAGAAAAGCTAGCTCAGCCAGCTGGAGGACAATTGGGAAGAAAAGTACAAGACAGAGAAGAAGAAAAAAAACAACAATGCGGTTTTGTTGTGCTGTTAGGAAACCACCATTTCAAAGGTGAAAGTGTCTTTTTACAGCCTCACAGCTATGCCTAACAGGAAGTGTGTGTTTGCTCTAAATCCTAATTTGGGTGTGTTCCTGTAGAAATATTGAACTGTCTCCTAAGGGAAACAGAAACTCAATCATGCGGGAACCGAGATACTGCATAAACAGTTGTAGCTCAGTGTGGCTGTAAGTAACAGTGGTGTGGAGGCAGATAAGAGAAAAAACCTGCACCTCTTTAGAGAGCAAGCAGGCAGTTCACACTACTTCACGATGAGAAGATTGCCCCTGGACATTCAGATTTTCTATTGTGCCAGACCGGACCAAGAGCCTTTTGTGAAGGTATGTTGGAGTCCTGAGGGCTAATCATGTGCCCCTGAATCCTCCAAGCTCTGCCGCTAAGATGCTTTGAAATGCTTTCTAATTAGAAAGGATCGTGCTAATACTTCAGCCAGAGCAGGTATTTTATTCACTTTGGAGAGAGAGATGGTGTGGTTTGCCCTTTCCCTTTGGAGTCAAAACTCCATACTGATTTTTTCATTCCACAGCCCCACTTTGTACCTGTGTTAAATGTAGAGTTCCCCCAAAATATATGCTTTATTTAATACATTTAAAATGCTGGATGTGTGATTCTTCAACAGTGTTTTCTTTAAGTAAATGCCCCTTGAGAAGACGGTAACATTTAAGGGCTAATTTCCTTACCTGTAAATCCAGCTCAGATGACAGCATTTTGGAAACTAAGTAGTCATTGTCTGACAACCTTCACTAAATGTAATGTAAATGTTTTTTCTCTATGATGCAAAAGTCATTAATATTTGTACTCAGGAATTTTGGTGAATTAGTTACCTTCTGTCTGTATCCTTCAATTACAAGGTAATTTAGTGATTTATCCAGACTTTCGGAGAGGCAAAAGAAAAATGATTTTTAACCTGGTAGTTTATAAGTGTATTTATGATGAAATAATAAATGTTGTGTACAACATCATGTTTCTGTTCTCAGCCTTGAAGGAAAGATTATTTTGATGGTTTCTCAACTCTCCATAAAGAATCATACCTAATTGTAATTTAGACTAAAGCTTCGTGTCTCTTTGTGTTGTTGCTTTCCTTAGATGTTATCATTTGCTATTTCTGTCAGGGTTGGTTGCTATGATCAGCCTTGAGAGAAAACATTAGGATTCTTGATTAAAGGACTATCCTTATCGTCCCCATTTCCCTATTTATAGAAGACTTGCTCATAGTATGATATCTGTTAGTCCCGTAACAATTCAAATTTAGATGCAGGCTAATGGAGAATAATTTAGGGCATTTCAAGGGTATAAGTCGCTTGTGGAGTTATACATAATTCTTACTTGATGACTGAGCAATAGTAAAATTGGAAAACTTGTGACTTTAATTTGTACATATTAAGTGCTATAGCTGTACTGTGTTAATTCTCCATTTGCTCTGAAATTGACATTGTGATTAGCCATTTCCCCCAAAGTGCTGGCTCAACTTATGTCCTGCTGCTAAAACCCTACCTGTTACAGGCAATTGTGTACCTGAGGTCCTTTATAGCAGGTGAAGGAAAAGCAAAAATATCGTTTTTCTTGGTTTATTTGTCTTCTCCATTTCAGATCATCACCGTTGAGGAGGCAAAACGCAGGAAGAGCACATGTAGCTACTATGAAGATGAGGATGAGGCCGCCCTGCCGATCCTGCAGCCCCACAGTGCGCTTCTGGAGAACATGCACATCGAGCAGGTGGGTTCTTCCTGGGGACTTAGGATGGGTGTCTTCCAAACCTTAGAACACATTTCCCACCCCTGGCATTTGCTCTTCTCACTTGGGGTGAAGCATGAGCCGAGCTTTAAAGGAAGAAACACCAGCAGCCTAACCAGGGCCCTTCTCTGCTTCTGAAAGGCAGCATCCCTGCCACCTTCTTGGGAGTGCAAGGACTTGGCCAGACACCTACGTCCATTCCCCGAACCTGAACAAAAAGCCATTTCTTGTCTTCAAAACAATTTTTAAAGTGTCCTACTATAGTCCTAATGTATTTTAAAAGGATCCAAATTTATCCTAATGATTATCGCAGAGTTCCGATGGTTTCAATTTATTGAGCTCAGTAAAAGTCATGTAGCAAGTACACTTTACTTGCTTTATGAAAACCACCTACCACTAGGAGTAACTTTCCTTTTTCTGTACTTTTTTTTGGCTTGCTTTCTATTTTCTGAACATCTCTTACGTGAGTTTTTATGAAATACTACGTGCTTGTATTTGAACTTTAGTAAGGGACCTCTTGTGCTTCCCCCATCAGTCAGCTTAGAAACCTGAATTTCAGACACCTTAAAGAATCATCCAGTTCAAGTCCCTCAATTTACAAATGCCATCTCCGAAGGCCCAGGAAAGCTAGGCGACTTGACCAAGCAGTTACAGGGATGGAGTTCATGCTGATTCTAGAACTATGTCAAGCATTCTTGAGGACTTGAACATTTTATATAGCCTCCTTTGTGTGTATTTTTGAAGAGATATGCATTATTGATATTTATGGCAGCCAAGTTTAATATTAATGTAAGTGAAAGATACAAGTGTAATGAGGACAGACTACATCTGATTACTAGCATAAAACACCCGTGTCTTCTTGTTCTCACTTTGGTGGGAATTTACAGCTGTCAGTAGCAGCTCTGAGCCTTTGAAGGTTTAGAAAGAACAATTCGAGAAACATGAACTGCTTGGTGAAAGTCAGGTTGAAGTGTAAACAAGAGAGCATGTGTCTAATTCATACCTCTTTATCAAACTAGGTGCTGTATCTTCAAATATATAGTGGCATAGTGACCCTTCAGGATCATCCCTGAGAGGGAATGCGTGCTCTGGGGAGCATCCCTGCCAAGGGATGATTTTCCCTTCTTGGTTTATAGTGGCAAATATTTGCTACAGTATAGGGGAGAGATATGGAAGTAGTGTAATTATCGAGTTTGAGCCACAGGCATCGGTTTTGTGCTACAAATTCATGAGTGATTTGTAGGCAGACTGTGTATTTACATCTTCATCTTTGGATTCACAGCTGGCCCGACGCCTTCCAGCAAGGGTACAGGGGTATCCATGGAGTCTCGTATACAGCACATTAGAGCATGGGACCAGCTTGAAAACTCTCTACCGGAAGTCAGCATCACTAGACAGTCCTGTCCTATTGGTCATCAAAGATATGGATAATCAGGTGAGGCTTGTTCCTCTTATAGAGGGACATTTTTTTTTTTTTTTGCGGTACGTGGGCCTCTCACTGTTGTGGCCTCTCCTGTTGTGGAGCACAGGCTCCGGACGCGCAGCCTCAGTGGCCATGGCCCACAGGCCCAGCCGCTCCGCGGCATGTGGGATCTTCCCAGACCGGGGCACGAACCCGTGTCCCCTGCATCGGCAGGCGGACTCTCAACCACTGCGCCACCAGGGAAGCCCAAGGAACATTTTTTTTAATGAAGCTTTTCAAACCTACACAACAGTAGAGAGACTAATACAATGACCTCTCATCACTCAGATTCTACAGTTAGCAGGACTTTGCCACATACACTTCATTCTTTCCTTTGTTGGCTTTTCTTCCCTGAAGTATTTTGAAGTAAATCCCAATTATTATGTCATTTCACCTCTACATACTTCAGAATGCATCTCTAAAAAAGAAAATGGAGTGTATCTCCAAATACAGTCACATTCTAAGGAATTTTTTTCCTGTACTCATCATGGAGTATATATATATATAAACTCTATATATAATATATATACTGTAATATATATATACTATAATGATATTCTGTAACCTAAAACTGGAGAAGCTGGAAGAAAAGTCAAGTCTAGATTTGGACATAGCTGCAGAAAGCAGTCCCAGTGCCATACCAGAACTTCTTCCAGGTAGCTGAAGTAGTGCCCACCAACCTTGCCCGCATAGTTGCTGAGATGGAGAGTCAGTTAAGGCCATGGTATGTTGTACCTGAAGGGCCCAGTTGTTACAAAACAGGAGAAAATGCTCTGGACCATTGCTTAGTGCACTTTCACCCACGTTGCTGTCGGTCTTGGAGGCACTGGTGAAATCTAGATATTACCCCCATCTCCCCTAAGCTAATAATTCTTCACTCGGTCAGCCTGGAGTACGAGTGGAATCTGTCCAGGTTTCTTTCATGTACCATCCAGGCCGACTTCTGCTTCACAAAAGGAAAGCATCTTTCAAGTCTGCTCTATTCATTTCAACTTGGTCTATATTATAGCAAGAAGAAATTTCTTTACACTTTTTGTAGGTGTCATTATTTTCTCTTCCTGGCATTTGGAAGCAGGGTTTACTTGACAACCATTTATTTATTCATCCATTCAGAAAATGTATAATGACTGTCTGTTAGATGTGGGGCACTATTAAGCATTGGGGAGCTTACTGAGAAGCCATATAATTAGGATCATTTTAGGGGAAACAGATTTTTGCTGTCATAATTTGTCTTGGGAAAAATTAGCAGAAAGAAGGGCACTGTCTTTCTCAGCGGTGATCATTCCTGTAAGTAGATTAAGAGTTGTGAGGAATAGTTTAGTTACTATCATTGTTCCTACTGTTATTTACTGATTGAGAACACTTTATTTAATCATAGTCCAAGCTGAACAGAAGGGAGAGTCAAGTTAAAAATTTAAATAATAATAACAAAGGTTTAAAATGGAATTACTTAGGGATTTAGTGAAATGTTTGCAAAGTTAGGTGCTACTTTTTAGATGAGATAGGGCTAGATGGTTTTAGACCACACACACGCGCACGCGCACGCACGCACGCACGCACGCACGCGCGCCCGTACCTGCACCGTAAGTATAGATTAGTTCTATTAATTTACCAAAAGAGAACTTGTTGGGGAATGTGTTGGCCTCACAGAGCAGGTTTTGATGATGCCCAGTATTACTCAGCTTCCTATCAGCAGACATGTAAAGGAGGCCTGCCTATACCTGAAGATTACACTGTTTGTCTAGAGGTATAATCTTACTGGATCTGGTGCCCTGGAGGCATTTGTGTTATTTGAAGGCATAACTCTGCTTTCCCCACCCCACCTACCCCCAAGGCAAGGATGCGGCTTGCTGTGCTTGGGAACATGATAGAACAACACCTGTAAGTTTATCTGGAAATGAATTATATAAAATTCTAAGATAAAAGCATTACGCATGCAGAATGGCAGGCATGAGGAGTTCTACGGAATCAATCCCCAGTGAAACAATCATTAATGGTGGGAATTATAAAAACAACAATCATTTAAAGTCTCTGGAAATTGCCCTAAGGGCATACAGCAAGTGAAGAACCATTTATTTAAGAAAATCTAATGAAGCCCAGTAATAATAGTGAGATTCTGCGGTATTTGAAGGCACAGCCTGCTCCCTCCCCCAACCCCTGTTCAGACAAGCTTCCTTCTGGGCACGTGTGGACAAGATGAGGATCCCTCAGCTGCCAGCTCCCAGGCAAAGACTATGATATGCCTCCTCTAGGGGCAGGTCCCCAGCATGTCTTATCCCCTACCCAAGATCTCTGTTTCAGAGGCTAAATTTCAGGGCTCTCTTCCTCTGACCAGCCCCTTCTCAGAGGACAGTTGCTCTACCTTCTGCATGGCAGGCCGAGAATACAGGGGTCTCTATTGCCCTTGCTCCAGCACATAGGGCAGAAGTTCCATGTCAGGTGAGCGGAGCCAAGACCAGTGGCTGCTGCCCCTGCCCAGCACCCTGCTCATAAAACAGGACTGTACCTTTGAGAAAAGCAGGCCACTGTCCAGCCCCCAGCTCCAGGGGAAGAGGCGGACCATAAAACATATAGCTCAGAAGCTCTCTCCAAAGGAACTGATGTTATTTAGAAGAACATGGGGAAGGTCAAGCCAAGGGACACTCTAGAGAACAATGAAAATTTTGGTGGTAAACAACTAAGAGGAGGCTGGTAGTTCCATGAAGGCAGCAAACTAAGCTGTAGACCATCTAGTTTACCAGAGAGAACCGGGGAAAGAGACAGCTAAGGAGAGCCTTCCTGGAGTCAGGATGAACTTCATAGACTGGCCACAGAAACTACCCCTGCAAAGGGGCCCAAATTTAATTGAATGAGACCGTGGAGTAATTTATACCACAAAGCATTGTGGAAAATAATAGAACAATCATCAGGTAATAGAGTCCGATCTATATTAACTTAATTCCAGTGAAATATAGAAATGTTACTCCTATATTGCTCTATGACATCTTTCTACTTTTTGTGGTAATTTTGTTATATTACGTTGATATATATTACTAACTCAACAATAAACTGTTATATAGCTGTTTGTATAATTTTTATCTACTAAGAAAGCTGAGAGAAGAAAGGAGAGCAATTATACATTTATAGGTTTTGTCATATTAACTTTCCTTTTACCACTTTGGGCTATCTTCATTCATTCCCCTGGATTCCTTTGTTCTATTACTGTCAAACATGTTAAAATTTTCGATGGTATAGACCCAACAATACCATTATTCTACAATTTCTTCCTAAGTTAATTAATAGAAAAAAATAAAATGGACATTTTCTTACATAACCATAATGCTATAATACCTAAAAAATTAACAGTAATTTCTTAGTATCATCATATCTCCAGTGCTTAAACAGATTTCCATGATTGCTAAGAAAATTTGTTACTGTTTTTTCCTTGTTCTTAACAGCTCTAGGGACAGGTTTTGGTATGAAGAACATGGGTTAGAAAGAGATTCTAGACTTCTACTCTACCTAATTTTTAGTATTTCAAGGAGCTAGGAACTGAGTGTACTTGGTAAAGAAGAGATTCCATGATGATGATAATCCAATTTAAATTAGTTTGAAAACTTATAAGACATTTTTCAGGTAGACTCCATTTAAAGCATTGTTTCTTGGGACTTCCCTGGTGGCGCAGTGGTTAAGACTCCACGCTCCCAATGCCAGGGGCCCGGGTTCGATCCCTGGTCAGGGAACTAAATCCCACATGCATGCCACAACTAAGAGTTCACATGCCAAAACTAAGGAGCCAGCGAGCTGCAACTAAGGAGCCCACATGCCACAACTAAGACCCAGCACAACCAAATAAATAAATATTTTTTAAAAAAAGCATTGTTTCCCAAGTGGGATTTGGAGAAAATATATCAGAATCACCTAGGGACATTTCCAGAATATATATTCTTGCCAGTCCTCACTCCTGCACACACTGGTCAGGATCTGAGCAGAGGATAGGAAGCTGAAGCAGTGGACATGCGTGTTCTGAAAAGACTACTCCTTCCAACCCCAATAAGAAATAATAGAAAAATCATTGATTCAGATACATCTAACCCACCTTTAAAGCCCACAGTATTACAGAATTGTTACTTTTTTCTTAAAAGCCATTTTGAACTAAGATATACTGGATCAGTCACGTTAAGGATGCAGTTTTAATAAGTATGTTGAAAACTCATTTTTCGAATCAAAGGAGAGAAAAATTTATTTTCTCCAGGGAAACCTCTGGCCACAATTTTACTTAGAAAACACATCAGAGATATGCCTTCATTCTCTCAACCACTCATTTCTGTGTGCAAGATGCATCTTGTTAATGTTTCCAGTATGTCCTCTGTATTCACTAAAAGAAATTTGTCTCTATAGTGGACTTCGGAAGTCTTTTAAAACTGGAGCAATTGTTGGCCTTTGACAGATAAGTTCTCTAAGCCACTTGGGTTCTAATGAGAATTGGGGACATTTTATTTGTTGGATGGTGGTCTTTTTTATTTAGGAACTCTGATTTAGTAATGATCTTTGCTGAAAGAGATATAATGAGATCTCAGAATAGGATTGTGCTAAAATATTTCAGAAAGTCTTTTTTTTGGGAGGTTTATGGTTGAAAGTAGATAAGGTTTCTGTTTTCTTTTGACAGATTTTTGGAGCATATGCAACTCATCCTTTCAAGTTCAGTGATCACTATTATGGCACAGGCGAAACTTTTCTCTACACGTTTAGCCCTAACTTCAAGGTACCTAGATGAAAGAAATACCCAACTTCCTGGTGTCACGGTGTCAGGAGGGTCGGTGATGGGGGGCTGTGGTTGGAGCAGCAGCTGTCCCATCCCGTTACTCGAGGTAACCTCATCTGGCCTCACTCTAGCCTGGCCAGCACTTCATGACTGCAGCACAGAAACTGCTTAGATTCCCTCCCCAGGCCTTGGGAACTGCTCTTTTGCATGGTCTAATATCAGGGAGGGGTTGCAAGTCAGAGCCAACATGTGTCTGAGAGGTCTTTCCTACATCATAACCCCTTGGGAGATCTCATCCTGGTGTGGGAGAGGTCTGGCCGTCAGGAGCTTCCTCAGCCAATGGGTAGTGCCCTTGCACACACACAGGTACTATGCTGCTACTCCCTCTTCGTGAATTCTCCAGATTGAAATGTCTGTTCTCTGTCTTGTGTTTCTGTCCTAAGGTCTTTAAGTGGAGTGGAGAAAACTCTTACTTTATCAATGGAGACATAAGTTCTTTGGAACTTGGTGGTGGAGGGTAAGGTTTTTGTTGTTATTATAATTACCACCTGACTTGAGTGAGCCTGTTTTGACCCAGGTAACTGAAACTTTGGTGTCAGGTGATTTTAGCTAGTCCATGTGCTTCGATTATTTAGGACAGTGTGGTCTACCACATGACACTAAGAATTGAAGGTAAAATGACTTATTTATGTGTCTAAATGAGGGACTACTGCCACCCGTCTTTTAGGAAAGATGGGTCATTTAAATGAAATAAAGGAAATGTACCTTTTGTTTTATAAGCAGTTTAGGGTTTTGTCTGTGTACAGCATAAAAGAAAGAAGTTGGGGCAAGGGAGGACAGAAAGTGTGCACATAAAATTGAAATGTTTTCACCATTTTATTAACCTTTTCAGGGGACGATTTGGTTTATGGCTAGATGCTGATTTATACCATGGACGAAGCAACTCCTGCAGCACTTTTAATAATGATATTCTTTCCAAAAAGGAAGACTTCATAGTTCAGGATCTCGAGGTATGGACATTCGAGTGAAATTCAGACTGCCTTAAAATATGACATTAAAAAGACTGGGTTCAATCAGCCCTGCTAAAGCTGGCTGGAAGAGCAAGCCCCAGCCCAGACTGCCTCATCCCATCATAGTGCTTTCTTTCTGCCTTCATCTCAGCGTGTGATCACATTGCAGAGAGATTCTGAAAGGTACATGTGGAAGGCAGACGATGAAGAAAGAAATCTGAAGTCCAGATTGTTGAAAGACTTTATACTCTCACTTCCTTCAAATCCATACAGTGAGGAATCAGAATATTTATAGATGTGAGTTGAATGCAATTTTTATTTTTGGTAACTGTGAAAAAGAAAATACTGTGGAAATATATACATTCCTTGTATATTTATCAATATAATTTTCATTACCAAAATGTACAGCATACTGTTGTTTGCCATGGAAAAGTTTAGTCTCATTTAGAAAAACTCAGAGTGCACAGCACTTAAAGGGAATATATGATTTTTAAAAACTGTTTTATTTATTATTTCTAGTATATTGTCTGAAATGTGTTGGCAGTTTTTTCTTTTAATGTGTCAAATTTTGAAATAAAGAAATGTATACATTTTGTGCTATGTTTTGGCAACAAACCCATTTGATTTATATAGTTTTATATTAAATTTTTTTTGCCCTGATTGTTTAGGGTGATATGTATATGTATGTGCTGCTTAATGTCCAAATATATATATGTATACACACACATATATATATATACACACATAATTCTGAATTTTTTAAAACTCAATACCGATGTTTATTGATTTGACTGTTGTAGGCCAGCTTTCCATTTAGTCATTAAAAAGGTACATTTTTAGTTATTTACTCTGAACACAACTGTGTAAAAGAAAAATAAGCTATTTCTCTCAGTCATAAGTTGATATTTACAGAAATGTATACCTTTATGATCCTAGATTTAGAACAAACCCTGCTTTTGAAAAGAAAATGTTTTGCTTCTTATAAAATCACGTGTTAATAACAAAAATTGTATTTTTATTGGATTTTTTTGCATAATTTTCCCCAAGTTTTTACATTAATGAACAGGCCTCTGTTTGAAATGAGACTGAGTGTTTTAATTTCTGTATATTTTATATCAAATGAAAAAAAGGGCAAATTATCCCAATTGTCTTGATTTCTAGACTCTTTTATTTGAGAAAAATCAATGCAAAGAAATGCATTCATACCAAAATTAGAATAAAAAGTAAAAACTTGTTTTTTAATATCAACTCACTTTCACATCATAAAACACTCTTTTATTAAAGTTAATAATAAAGACTTGTTAAAATTTTAACAAATATTATTGACTGTCAGACGTTTATGAAAGCCAAAGACTGCTAATGGAAAAAAAATGTCAAATGATAGCCAAAGCTGAGAAAGTGGTCTGTCACAAGATACATACCCAGTGATCTTAGAAGGAAAAATTAATAAAAAGTAGTGTTTATATACCTGCATTTTAAAGAAGTAAACAGTTCTTAGAATGTTGGCCTTAAGCTGGCAGAATATTTCCTTTAGCTTATTCTCTTATTTTAGACTATTTATAAAAGAGAACAAACAAATTGCCAAGTGGCCTCCTGTCAGATCAACAGTTATTTTACTCCACCCACATTCCACGCAAGTTTAAATGAACGCTATAAAATCTTAAGTCTATAGCCTGGGTGCACTTTCACCCAAGTTCTCCTATTGAGAACTCTTGATTAACAACTTATTGGCAGTTTAACCTTAATCTGCTTGTTAAATTATGTGTTGGTATGAGATACCAGGAATGTCTCATGATGATCACGTTTACCATTTATGCCATTTGCAACCATATGCTATTAACGAAATGGTCATTTTGCATATAGTTCACTCATACCTAGTTTAGTCCATGATACTATACTTGTGAGAGCATATTCAGATGCTGTGTTCGCTATTTAAAACAGTATTGTCCAATCAGAAATGTGTGGCCCTTCATTTATGGATACTGAATATATGTAATGCAGTGCTAGCCCAATATTTTCAATAAAGGAATTTATGCATTCAGTGTGACTTTCTTTCCTGAGGATTCATTCAACAAGTATTTATTGCATGCTAGAGCTTTTACTTGAATGAGAGGATGATGAAGTATCCAAGACTAAATAAATAAGGTCCAGTGCTCATGTTTTTATTGCTGCCTTGGAAATTCCCTCTTTGTTCCCTGTAGCCACTCTCCTATTCTTTCATCAGTTCATGAAAACTGCTCCTGTTACAGTTACTAGAGAAAACTCTTGGCTCTGTCTAGCAGTTTCTCTGTTCTTAATCCTAGCTGTTCTTTGAATAGTGACTTTCTTTTTAACATCTCTCTCTTGACCTACTTTCTAACTTCCATGAGAGACACCTTACCTTACCCTCTGATTTTCTTTGACATCCTGTCTCCTAGCCCCTAAAGATGAAGACCTCAAACAGTGTTCATTCCTTGCCAATTCCTCAGTTCATGAGTCTACTTCAAAAGATGTGGATGGGAGGGGGCAACCAAATGTCTCACCAGACTCTGTTGAAAATGATTTAGATATGCTACAAGCCACCAGGGACACCCTGAACTAGTGTGAGAAGTAGTATTGGCCTTCATTTGATTTCCCTTTCCTTAAATCCTTTTAAAGTTTTAGAGGCATATGAAACAGGACTAATGAAAGAAGTACTTTCCTTTTGAGGAAGGCATTAAGAATCTCTTAAACCAGAAAGGGAAGCTGAGATTCATGTTCTTCTTAGGATGCCTAACCTATTTTTACCAATATAATCAGATAAAGAAAGGTACGGAGGTCAGAAACCAAAGGAAGTTCCAGAAACTAAACAGCTGTACTGGCCCTTTGTTCAAGTATTAAAAGTATCTTTGACTACTTCCTTCTGCCCAATCAGGTCACTCACTCCTCATTCAGGGTAAGCCCTAAACTCAGAGCGTCGCATCTTCCTACCTCCTTGCCTATGACCATTATCCATAGTGATCTGCCAACAAAAGGTATCTTAACTGAAAAAGTGAGACTTTACAATTCACACCGAAATCTAAAATCCTACTGCCTCCACCCTTCTACTTCAGATCTCTAGTGGTTCAGAATAAAAACCAGAGACTCCCTGGTATGGTCAAGCAAGCATCCAAATGGTGTTTTTTGATAGAATATCTTTGGAGACCTGTTTATTTTCTACATCAGTGCTGCTCAACAGAACATTCTACTCTGATAGAACTGTTCCATGAATGTGTGTTGTCCTTTACGGTCGCCACTAGCTTACCATACTGGTGTTGAACACTTGAAATGTGACTTGGATGACTGAGGAGCTGAATTTTTTATTTAATTCACTTAATTTTACTAATTTTATTTAATATTAAAGTATTTAAGTTTAGCCACATGTGGCCAGTGGCTGCCATATTGAACAGCACAGCTTGAGATCAAGATTTGGCACGGCCAAATCGTTATGTCATCAGCAATGAACTCAGGCTGTTACTCCCTCGCCACAGAGAACCTTTAGTTCTCAGTACTTTGATTTGTCCCTGCCATTATGGATCCTTACAAAACGTGGTACCACCTAAAGTAACAGTGTGTCTCACTAGTGGCTTAGGTCATCAACTAACAAAAAGACCAGAGGGTTCAGTTCCCTGATTACACTGAAAACTTAGATCTCTATAGCATTATGAAAAATAACGAAAAACCTCTCCCAGTGCCCAGGCCTTGTCTCAAATAAACATTTCCTGCCTTGGCCATCAGTATGTGTTTTGTTGCCATACTGGACATTCTACTGCCATGGCAGTCCTATAGGAGCCATACCCCTCACCAGGCACCCATCCACAATCACAATGAACCACAGGAAGGAAAAACAATGGATTCCTTATGCAGAATTGTGCAACCAGTTTCAGAATCATCAAGGATTAATGAACTGCCCCAAATGCCTCAAACAGTTCTATTCAGTGACCAATCTTCCTATTAAGCTTGCCAGCTGGGATGCCCAATGGCCCCCTGCACACCCAGAGAACCTGCCTGCCTGTGGAGAAAGTTTTCAATATCAGCCTGTTAGAATGAAGGGCGATCAAAAGGCATAAGAAAAGAGACGATTAGATAATCTTGGTGTCCTATTTCCCTATCAACAAGAGCCCATCATTTCATCAACCACTCCACTTCTAGGGTTACAAAAAGCCACCTTGATCTAGCTTAATATAACTCTGAGGTTACACTGAGGAATATGCTAAACAAGAAACACCTACAAGAAACACTCACATTCAACAAACTTTGATGATAAGGCATGTCTTCTCATGTCTCTGCAGCTAAAAAATCCTCCTTACCTTGACATATTTTGAAAACATGGGAATTCAGCCAATCAATTCAGCCTTTAATCCCCACAGCAGTCCATGGTTTAACCACAGTCTCTACAGGCTGATGGATCAAACAGTACAGAGGGAATTCAGTAAAAGACAAACACTTCCTCCCCTATATCCCCAGAGGTAACAACCACAAAAGTTCCTTGTGTTTCCTTCTAGGGCATTTCTACGCATATATCCTTATTTATATCTTCTTCATATAAACAGAAGCATACTATGCACACTGTTCTTTAGTTTGTCTTTCTGATTTAACAATATACTATGAACATCATTTTTTATCGATATAGGTAGACTTACCTCATTATTCATTGCATGGATCTGTCATTGTTTAAACAGTTCTTCACTAATGGATTTTTTTTGGCTATTACAAATAATTCGTAGTGAACATCCTTGTGTATAGAACTTTGTGCATTATGAATTTGTATATTTGTAAGATAACTTTTAGCAGTGAGTCAGAGTATATGCACTTTTTATATTAAAAGATAATATTAATTACTCCTCCCTAAAAGTTATACTAGTTTACACCAACTGTGTATGAGTATGCCAGTTAGTTACCTCACACTCTCACTAATATTGGTTATACTGATCTCTTTTTAATCTTTGCTGAATGTTATCTTAAGTTTCATATTCTAATCATGAATGATGTTGAACATCTTCCCACATGCATTGGCCAGATTTGTGTCTTTTTTCCTGAATATTTTGTCTGAGTCCTTTATCCATTTTTCAGTTGAGTTATTCCTCATCTTACTGATTTGTAAGATTTCTTTAGTATACTCACAAAATTAGCCCTTTGTCATAAACATGACAAAATATAGCAAATATTTTGCTCAGTTTATATTTTTGAAATACATGCATTTTTAATACATGAGAAGTTAATTACAATTTCTTTGTAGTCATATTCATCATTCACTTCTGATAAAATTTCTGGACCATAATTTTTTAGATCAAGTCAAGTTTATTCAGCATGATTTTCACTCTTTATTTAAACCTCTCCCAATAGAATGTATTAACACACCCTCACTTTATCTAAAATGCATGCTTACTCTATGCTTACTCTATGCTTAATTACACCATCCCTCATACTTCAGAACATTTAGAAGAACCTCCTCCAAGGTCAACTTCACTTTTCACTGGCCTGTAATCATCCCATTAACACATGTCAACATCTTCAGGAAAGGCCTTGGGACAAGATCTGAATATCCATCTAAAGTACCATCCTCCAGTGAGTTAGCTAGAGCTGAGCAAGATTGATGGACGACTTCTAAATCTCCAAACCCTGCAACAACACCTTGCTGAGCAATAAATGATGTATTAACAATAATAATATGAAGAGGAGAATGAGGAAGACAGGTAACATTTATTTATCATGACTTTCACCCTCCTTTTTATATGCATTTATCATATTTGATCCTCAAATCGAATATAGTTTAATTATTATCTCTGTGTTAGAGATGAGTAAACTGATTCTTCAGGTTAGGTAACTTGCCTGAAGTCACAGAGTTCATGAGGGTTAAAGCCAGGATATCTATAGTTATGACTGACCCCAGAGCTGAGCTCTTAACCACAACAGTATACTGACCATTGTGTAGCCTCTACAACATCTCCACCACAAGGCTACCCACACTCTGCTTAACCAGCTCAGGCACCAAGATCCCTACTTTTCCACTCTGGAAAGACAGCTCTTTAATGGCTGGGAGGTCCTCTGTAGCTAACGAGGTCTTACGCATCCCTATAGCCCCAGTGCTTGGCAGGGTGCAAGGCACCTAGGAGTCGTTCGATAAATGTTTGTCAAGTCTGAGCAAAGTGCATAACTAAAGGAAATGAACTCCAGAGAATTTGAATTTGCCCAACATTGCACAGCTAAGCAGAAGAACTTGGGAATAAAACAAAGGTTCTGGATTCCTGGCTCTCCTCCCCTTCCTGCTATATAGTGCTTAGTCACAAATTTACAAGCATTATTCTTAAGACTGTGAGGCAGGAAGAAATGATCCTTCCTCTAGCTGCTCAAGTTCTGTCCTTTGGGTCTTAGGGGTATTAAGTAAAGACTGAGGAAGAGATTTCTGGGGGGTAGGGTGGTGGTGGTGGGGTGTGTGCGGATGCTTCCTGGGAAACGAATTCCTTCATTTTCAGATCTCTTGGTTACCGGCATTCTGAAAAGCATAGACTGAAGGGAAGTTCCAGGGCCTCAGGGCTAATTTAGGGCATTGAAAGTGAGTCACATTCTGTTTCCACATGTGAAATCTGGAAAATAGCTCAGAAGACCATTCAAGGAAGATCAAACTATCCAGTGAGCCTGCACTTTTGTGATAAGGTTGAAAGAGTGCAAAGGGATATGATAAACTGGATTCCCCAGTTCTAACTCATTGTGTTGATTTTGGAAGAAAGATTAAATCAGGCAGAAAAATCAAGGACATTTTATGTGGAGCATTTTTTATAAAATAATAATCTAGGCAAGTGTGTGGTACTGTGTAAGCATAAAGTAAATGTCAACTAGATCCTGGAACCTCCACTTATCAGCAAGTTATCAATACTTAAACTCTCTGTGCCTCAGGTTCCTCATCTGTAAAATGAAAGCAATACTACCTTCCTCAAAGAGATGTTAGAATTAAATGGATTAATATATGTAAAATGTCATTATACTATTCAATATATACATTTACTTGTTAGAGATGTGCTTTTTTCTTTTCCCTTCAACATTGTTTCTAAGATTCTTCCATGTTGTTATTGCTGCTATATTTCATTTGTGTGTGGGGTTAATATTCTTCTGTGTGAATGTACGAATGTACCACTATTTAATCCATTCTCCTGTCAGTGCACAGAGTTGCCTGCAGTTTTGTCTGGCTCTAACCATTGTCCTGAGGCCCATGAGAAAGAGCTTCACTGGGATGGAACAGCTGGTCCACGGAGTATGTATTTGGCTTTACAAGATAACCCCTCAATGTTTCACAAAGTGATTGTACCATTTACATGCCTATTAGAATATTCTGTCCAACATCTGATATTGTTAGATTTCTTAGTTTTTGCCAGTTTCAAGAATGTGCAATGTTATTTCATTGTAGTTCTAATTTGTATTTCCCTATTAATGAGGGTGAGCATCTGTTAATGTATTTCTTAGCCATTTATCTTTTCTCCTTTGTGAGATGTCTATTCACGTCTAATGCCTACTTCTTCTAGTCTGTCTTCTGGGAAGCGGTCACACAAAATCCTTGCTGTTACTACCTTAAGAATAATAGACATTAGTCAGTCTGTTAATCCCATCTACCTTTGATGAGGAGGACAAATAGATAACATGATGGTATCAGAGGTCCTCAGGCCCTACAAGGGTATTTTCTCAAGCATCTCCCTTAAGTGGACAATATCTAGGGAGAGAGGTGAAAAATGTTTGTGTTTTGCTTTGCAGATTTAGGCATGTATTGGCACTTATTAATTTGATTATGTGATTTTTTTTTTAGAAGCAGCATCAAGCAGTTTATTTGTAATAATATTGGATTGGCCAAAAAGTTCATTCAGGTTTTTCAAAACCCAAATGAACTTCTTGGCCAATCCAAATAGTAAATATTTATTGAGCGCTTATGCATCAGGTACTATCCTAAGCACTTTACATATATTATCTCAATTAATCTTTACAATAACTTGTGATGGTCATGAGATAAGTACTCTATTATTATTTCCCAATTGAGGAAACAGAAGCCCTGAAAAATTAATGACTTACCTAAGGTGGAATCACTACTAAATGGTAGAAATTGAGGGAGTCTGACTCCCCAGCCCATGTCTTTAACCAATTAGATAACCATAGGTGATAGCAAGTTTGTTGGCAGTACAGCAAAAATAGAGGGAGGGCATGGTGGGTGCCCAGAAGCAATTCTGGGAAATGATGGGCTTTTGGGGTTTATGCTGGGTAGGGAAGGAAGTGAAGGTAGGAATGCAACAGAAAGCATTGAAGAAAGATCAAGAACAGAAATTACTAAGAAGTCAGGAAGTTGCTGGGACAGGTGCTTTCAGAGGTGTGAAGAGTCACTAAAATTTAGGTTTTCAGGGCATCTGGGTAAATGTCAAGCTAGGATTTTGCCACAGGAATGAGTTCTGCTAAAGAGGAATGGAGGCAAAGGGCACTGGAATCCCTTTGTGTGATTGAGAAGCTATGAATCATGGATGCTGAGGTTGTCTGAGATAACGCGGGAGTCTGGCGGCATTTGTGGGCCAGGTCCTGAAGCTCTCTGTGAATCTGGGGGAGTGACCAAGAAGCTGGTGCACGATGTGATTATGCTTCATGCTATAGCATGATACTCGAAAGGGCGCAGAGGGTGGGGAGTTGCATACAGGTGGGAATGGGATCACCTGGACTGGCAGTTAGAAGCTAGAGAACGCCAACACTGCTTCCAAATCTCTCTCAGCATGTTGGAAGGTGGGGAGAAAAAGTAGTTTTTGTTTGTCGATGCTCAAGGGAAGTGATATCCTTGGGGGAATGCCAGGTTTCAGTTAAGGCAAGAAGGTGAAGGTATGGTTCTGTGAGGAAGCTGAGGATACAGATTAGGGTGCTTACAAATAAACTGTGGCTTTTAAAGTGGAAAGAGATTCAGAGGTCAGAGATGGAAAAACGTTAGGGGAAAAAGAAGCATAAGACGCTTTGGGTATCAGTTAAGAAAACTAAAAAAAAAATTTTAACAAGAAAAAGAATGAATGGTGAAGATGAGATTTATTGGCCTTGAGATTATGAAAAAATACAGGTGTGAATTTGACAAGAAAATTTACATTAACTTCAAGATGATGGAGGTGGGCTGATTTACATGGTAGCTGTTTTCTGTTGATTTGAGGGAGAAAAGAAGTGCCTCTGGTCTGGTTCTACTAAAGGTCTGGATCCCTCTATCATCCACCAACTAAATGATCGTGAGTAGGCTGATTCATCTTCCTATGTCTCATTTTCTCCATTTCTACAATAGGGGTAATAAAATCTACTTCTCTGATTTGTTATGAGAATCAAATTAACTTACATATATGAAAGTGCCTTAGAAAATTGCAAAATGCCAGACAAAGGTAAGGTGTTAGTCACATCAAACTTTGTTTATGCTGAATTCTTTATCAGAAATGCAAAGTCTAAGTGTAATCTTATTTCTGATAAAAGTAGAAATTACTTTCAATGCTTTGAAGACATGGCTTTCAGGAAAGTATTATGAAAAAAAGCAGAAGTGTCTGCATTATACTCTGTAGGTAAGTAAACAAGATAACTTACCAGGGAAACAGAGGAATGGGAAAGTTGCTATAAGGAGATGGGATTTTTTTTTCTTTTATCATTCTCTCCATTACAAATAATTTACACAGTTTCCACTTCAGAACAACACATCAGGACTTCCCTTAAAGTACTTCAGCAAAGCTCAAACAGTCACAAGTCGGGACTCTGGGCCACTTGCCAGTATTTCTTCCAAGAGAGCTCTAAATAAGGCAGTTTAATAATCGGAAACTGGAAATTTCCCTCCTTTCCCACACACAAGCACTCCTTCCTCCCCTTCTTTTGCCTGTTAGACATTTCACTCACTCCAACAGATGGAGGCCAAAATTATGCAGTACTTAGTACCAAGCAACAGCCACTCTAGCCTTAAGTATTTCCTTTTATACTGTTTTTCTCAAGGAGAGGGAAGTGTGTCCACGCTTTTTTTTCACCTTCAGAAAAATCTAAAATTCTTGAGACACTAGTGAAACAGCAAAAAGTTACTCCTATTTACTAAATACAAGCCAGAGAAGGTTTTTGTATTTGTGTTCAGGAAATTTCTATTTAGGATGTGGAAAAGGGGTGTTACTGATGAGATGATACTTTATGAGATTAAGACAAACTCACCAACACACTTTCCTATCCTCACTGCAAAATGGACTAAATACTGCACTGTATCAGACATATGGTTGTAGTAGCTCCACTGTCTGTCTCTCCCCCAGACACCAAGAAATCTGCCTAAAAATGCTTCATGGATCTTGACATCAGGGTTGAACAACTCAAAAATTTATGGAATGAGATTATTTATGAAATAGAGAATGATTAAAGGAAATGAAGTTTATTTGGAATTCTGAATTTTAAAAATCTGTTAAAATGTTTTCCTTATGACAAAAGTACTATATTTTCATTGTTGAAGACGTAAAATATACAGAAAAACCAAAAAAAAGAAAAACATCAAGACATAATTTACCCATCCAGAGATCACAATGCAAATATATTTGGTATCTATTCTTTCAGGTATCTTTCTTACAAATTCATATGTATATATTTTTTTCTTTTTTTTCACATATGTATATTTAATAAACATGACTCATACTAGACGTATCTGAACACATGTACACGTCAAAGTACCATGATTTAAGAGCACAGGTTCCCATTAGACTGCTTGGGTTGGGGTCTCTGCTCTGTCACTGACTAATGGGATGATATTGGGCTGCATGAGATCACCAAAGGAGTGAGTATAGCTAAAGAGAAGAGTAGTATCAAATTGTATATGTTAAATATGTACAGCTTTTTATGTGTGAGTGGGAGGGAGAGAGAGAAGGAGGGACAGAAAAACCTAGGACCAAAGCCCATTAGTGATGAGAGAGGTTTGGAAGAAGTGGAAGCAGCCAAGGAGACTGCAGAAGGAACAACCAATCAAGTAGGAGGAAATCTGAAAGTGTGGTGTGCTGGAAAACAAGAGGAAAAAAATGTTTTATCAAGAGGAAGATAATAATCAACTTTTGCTGAAAAGATGAGCACTGAGAAGAGACAATTAGATTTGGTGACATGGGGGTCATTGGTCAACTTGACAGCATAGTTTGGACGGGATGATGGCAGTGAAAGCTTGATGGGAGACAGTGTGAGAGGAGAGGGGGAGAGGGATTCGGAAGAGTATAGTCAACTTTTGGGGGGGAGTTTGGTTGCAAAGGAGAGCAGAGAAATGGATCAGTAAGCGATACGGAAAGCACAGACAAATAAAGGCTTGTTTTAGTATGGTATGATGTTCAGAGTTGGCTCTTAATAAATGTTTGCTACTGATAACAGTAATGTGACTTACATTCATATTGTATATTATTTTCAATATTGGTTATTTTTATTGAAGTGTAGTTAATTTACAAGGTGTTGGTTTCAAGTGTGCAGCAGAGTGTTTCAGATATATATATATATATATATATATCTCAGGGAAAGATAAAAAACTTAGCCCATGTCTTCACAGATGGTAAGTTGTACAGCTGTCTAACTCCAGAGCCTGCTCTGAAGCAGGGTTGCTACTGGCCCATATGGTGCCCTTTTGAAATTAGAAAAGAGCACTCCATTTCACAAATAAAATTTAAAATTAGTTTACTGTCACACAACGCAAATTGCTATTCCTCAGGGGAGCTATCCAGAACCCCACCTGGTAGCAGCTCTGTCTGTGCACACACAGTGCCTGTATTTTTGCCTGTTCCCACACCAGGACATATACTCCAGACAATTTTAAATACTTTGTTTTGCTCCTCCCACTTCCATGGTAGGGAACTATATCAAGTCCAAGGTTTGGGAATGGGAAGCAAGTTTTTGAAAGTAACAGGTAAGTGAGCGAAGCAATCGCAGGTATCACCAGGGACATCGTCAGGACAGGTGCGCCTCCCCCTATGTCCATAGCAGCACTATTCACAACAGCCAAGACACGGAACAACCTAAATGTTCATTGACAGATGAATGAATAAAGAAGATATGGTACATATATACAATAGAATACTACTCAGCCGTAAAAAAGAATGAAATAATGACATTTGCAGCAACGTGGATGCAACTAGAGATGATCATACTAAGTAATTCAGAAAGAGAAAGACAAATACTATATGATATCACTTATATGTGGAATCTAAAATCTGACACAAAGAACTTATCTACAAAACAGGAACAGACTTACAGACATAGAGAACAGACTTGCGGTTGCCAAGTGGGAGAGGGGTGGATTGGGAGTTCTGGATTAGCAGATGCAAACTATTATAAAGAGAATGGATAAACAAGGTCCTACTGTAGAGCACAGGAAACTATATTCAATTTCCTGTGACAAACTATAATGGAAAAGAATATGAAAAAGAATGTACATACATGCATAACTGCATCACTGTGCTGTGCAGCAGAAATTAACACAACATTGTAAATCAACTATACTTCAATAAAATAAGTTTAAAAAAACAAAAATGCTTCATTTCAGGAAGATTCATAGAAAGGGCTTTTTGACAAGTACAAGTTTCTGATAACTTTCAAATCATACCGCTGAACTGGGTAAACCAGATGGCTCTATAAAACTATTAATTACATGAGATTGAGTAAACTGATGGATATGGTTATAATTTTTCGGTCTCACCTGAGATATTACTGGCTTTCATTCTGTGTTCTCCAGATACAAGGAAACCCTTCCCCTCAAGCTAATTATGATTTATAGCAGTTTGGTAAATTACACCCCTAAGTAGAATTGAAACATTTATATTTTCTCTCTACCCGAACCCTCCAGAAATTGGAAACTCAGAGGTTCCCAGAAACTTTATCCGATAAATAAGGAAGGCCACCTCCAAACAAATGCAAGAGTTTCAAGGTATTTTGGGGGGAACCTCAAAAAGGGAGGAATTCATCCAAATCTGTTAGGCAAAATCTGTGATAATCCCTTGGCATGGCTTTCCTGGCCCTGAGAGGCCTTTTAAAAGTTTAGTCTTAGACTCCTAAGAGTCCAAGCACCTGAGTTGGTAACACACGGTTTTTACCTGAGTGGCAGAAAACTCAAGGAGGAAAACTAGTTAGAAGGATATCGCAGTGATCCAGGTGAGGCATAATGAGCCACTGGCAGTAAAGTTCCGGAATATTTCAGACTATAAACTACAGGATTCCGCATTACCTGTGTATGAAGAATGAGATAAAGCGCAATGTTTTGATCTAGCTGGTGCTGTTAACAACAACAACAATTAAAGACAGATGGGAAATTCAGTTTCACATTTTGAGCTTAGCACCTAAAATTATCATGGCTGAAAATGCGTACACAAAGGATCAACTATGATCTTGTTGAAAACAAAGTTCTAGATATTTTGTTCTTTCTCTTAAAACCTACGAATTCGTAACCTTAAAAAATTAAACTTTAAAAACTTTTTTTTAAGACATCGTTATACACTCTTGGGGCACCTTACATTACAGGATTCAGGGAAACGACGTTCAGTACAGTCAACAGGTTCCATTCCGCCCCGAGGACACGGCGCTCCCGTGACGTCACCGCGACGTGGGGCGCGAGCCTGCGTTTTGGCGGAAGTCCTGCGTAGTTACCAACGAGACGCAGAGGGAGGGGCAACTGCCGCGGCTGACCACTCTTCCGTGTAGCGTCCTCGCACGTCCCCTAGTGGCAGCCGGCGTGCAAGCGAGCCTCTGGCTTTGAGGCTCCGCAGCTAGTCAGTCGCCTTGGGTCTGGCGTGGCCCGGGATCAGCGAGCGTGCCCAACTCCCTATCCGCCCCAACGCCAGGCGAGGGGCGACGCCTCGAGGTAAAATCTAGGAGGTGCGGGAGGCTAACTCTGCGTAGGCCCTGTTGAGAATCCTGAGGCTCTCAGCGGCGCGGGAGCGGAGGCGATGGCGGAGGAGCAGGAATGTGATTTCAAGAAGTCATGTGCCGACTCTGAGGCAGCGGCGGCTGCAGAACCTCTGGGATCCCCTTCGGAGACCACCGCCGTCGCCGCAGAGTCGCCGGAGCTCGAGAACTACAGTAGCAAGTGCGTGTTCTGCCGGATCGCGGCGCAGCAGGATCCCAGCACTGAACTCCTGTACTGTGAGGTTGGCGGTGACGCGCGACCAGGGACCCGATCGCTCCTGGGGGCTCCGCGAGGGGACCTCGCTGATGTGGATCGGGTGGGGAGGGTCCTGATAAATGGGGCTAGGGGAGGCTGGGTGTCCTAGTGTTAATAACAGACTTGCTTCTCTAGGCGCAGGGAGTGTCAGCCACCTCTTTGCTATTCTAAGGGGAGAAAATGTAGTGGTAAAGTCTCTCTGCAGCTGCCGAGGTACTTTGTGGACAATAGCATGTACGGCCTCTGATTTTATTAAAGGGACCCCCCTCCCCCCGCCTTTCTAGACACTGCTTTTACATTCCGCACTCTTAATAATGGTACTGAAGAGAAACCAGTAGAAAATAGATAATGGTAATTGTGAAAACCTGTTTGTTAGATTGACTGAAAATAGGCTGGCAGGAGTGGGTCCGAGGTCAAACTATTACTTAATAGATTCTGATTTCCACTAAAGGGTCCAGTTCCTTAGAAGTGTTATCAGTTAGGATATGTGGACATTTTCAGAGCATTAAGACTTTGTCCAGATATTTTAAAACAGATGATCTGGTAGGCACTTTCTTCCACCAGCTCGACTTGCCTTTAAAGAAACATACTTTGTTTTTTGTTTTTTTTTTTTTTGCGGTACGCGGGCCTCTCACTGCTGTGGCCTCTTCCGTTGCGGAGCACAGGCTCCGGACGCGCAGGCCCAGCAGCCATGGCCTACGGGCCCAGCCGCTCCGCGGCACGCGGGATCCTCCCGGACCAGGGCAGGAGCCCGTGTCCCTTGCATCGGCAGGCCGACCCCCAACCACTGCGCTACCAGGGAAGCCCAAGAAACATATTTTGAAAGAATCAGCTCCAAAGATTCTGGGCTTCTTTGTGGTTTTTTGTAGTAATCATTCATTCATTTGTTAAAAGTAAATTGACTTCCTTCTAAGCACTGTTGGAGATTCATTGGTGAGCAAGGTAAAGGATAGTCCCCGTCTGGATTTTATAATCTAAAGGGACAGAAGGGGCAGCTGATAACAGTGCCCTGTTGTATGATGAGATGGTTTTACCACCTGCAGTATTTTGCAGGGCTCGTGGGAGGAGAACCTGGCCCAGATTTGAAGGGATAGGGAAGGCTTTCCAGAGGAAGTGAGACACGAAAAAGTAAGTAGGCATTGGTCAGGTGAGGAGGAGAGAAGATGCCCCTGGTAAAGAGCACCTTCAGAGGTTTGGTTTCTGCCACAGGAGAACAGAAATTCAGTCTAACTGGAGCATGGAGTTTAAGGGGATGAGTGGTGAAAGGTGAAGCTAGAGAGGTAGACAAGGGGCCAAGTTATTAAGGCTACTGTAATTCATGTTAAGGACTTTTGGCTTTATTTGAAGAGTGAAGGGAAGCTCTACAGTGTTTAATGCTACTGTTAATGCTGGGTTGGAAGAAAGGGGTTGAGAAGTTACATGAAAGGGTTTGATCTTTGAAAGATTATCAGACACCATTGTGGAGAATGATTTAGAGAGGACCAGCCTGGAGGCATGGAGATCAGTTATGAGGCTGTTGAAGTAATCCAGCCTGATGATGGCCTGAAATAAGATGTAGTAGTGGGAATGAAGAAAAGCCCATCAATTTAAGGATATTTAGGAGTCTGACTCTGCACAGATGTGCATCTCTAGCTCAGATTATAGAAACTGTCAGCTTACAGATGGAAATTGAAAAGAGGGAAATTAATGAGATCACCTAGGAAGTATATGTAGAGTAAGAAGTGAAGGGGCCCCTACAAGAGAGAGGCAGAGGAAGAGGACCTGAAAGGAGGAGAGAGAAACAGAGGGAAAACTAGGAAAGCTAAGGGGAGGGAGTATGTTAGGAAGATAGGAATTGGCAGCAACATCAGCCTTCGATAGGAATGGCAGCAACATCAGCCTTCGATAGGAATTGGCAGCAACATCAGCCTTCCCTAATCCTCGAATCTGGGTTAGGTGACTCTCCAATATGCCTGCAGAGAAGGCAACTTAGATCAGAACTGGTTTTGTCCCCAGAGTGATGGTCATTGACCTTGAGGAGAGCAACTGCAGTGCAGTGGTGAGGCAGAAGGCAGATTGTAGTTGATAAGAACCTGAAGGATAAAAAATTGAAGACAGCAAATACAGACGACTTTTGAAGGAAGTTTGGCAGTCTTGGGGAGAAGGGAACAGGTAAGGTAACTACAGGAGGAGATGGAGTTAAGAGAAAGCCTTTTAAAACAGTGAAGACTTTGGTGCGTTTAAATCCCGATGGGAAGGTGCCAATGGAGAGAGGTTTAAAATGGCCCACGGTGGTAGAGCTTTGTCCCTGAGAAAGAGAAACTCAGTCACTCATCCATTACTCAGTATTTGAATGAGTGCCTTCTGTGTGTCAGGCGCTGTTGAAGGCATTAGGATATAGCAGTAAATAAAATGTGCAACAATCCCTGACCTCATGGAGCTTACTCACAGGAAATAGTAAGCAACATAATAAGTAAAATACAGAGAATGGATATATATATATCAAAATATTGATACATAGTTCATTAGATGGGAATGAAAAAAGGGAAAAGGGATGCAAATTTTAAATTTTTAGTCAGGAAAAGCTGCACTAAGAAGGTGGCATTTGAATGAAGCCCTGAAGGAGGTGAAGGAGGAAAGTATATGGTTTACTCTTTACATATAAAGTACAGCTATGCCATATAGGACATGAGAGATACACAATATATTTGTGATATTAACATATCATGGGAGGGCAATTAGGAAAAAGTCTAAAAATGTTCCTTAGGAGGGTGATAATGAGAAAAGTTTAAGAAACGCTGTTGTAATCAAACAATGGCCATAATTCCAACTTTAAGAAAGTCATCCATTTCTTTTTTTCAAATAAATTTATTTATTTATTTTTGGCTGAGTTGGGTCTTTGTTGCTGCGCGTGGGCTTTTCTGTAGTTGCGGCAAGCGGGGGCTACTCTTCGTTGTGGTGCGTGGGCTTCTCATTGCCGTGGCTTCTCTTGTTGTGGAGCACGGGCGCTAGGCGCACGGGCTTCAGTAGTTGTGGCTCGCGGGCTCTAGAGTGCAGGCTCAGTAGTTGGGGCACACGGGCTTAGTTGTTCCACAGCATGTGGGATCTTCCCGGGCCAGGGCTCGAACCCGTGTCCCCTGCATTGGCAGGCAGATTCTTAACCACTGCGCCACCAGGGAAGCCTGAAGGTCATCCATTTCTGAGGAAAAGTATATGAAAACCCTAATGACACACCATTTTTTTAAGGGGTAGATAAGGGAATATGGGTAGTTTTATCTTTCTGTTTAAGCAACTGTCATTTACTGAACAGGTGTTGCAGGCTTACTATTGATACGTGTTACTCACTTGGAGGTCAAAGATGAACATGGCATGTCCTACACTTGAGAAGCTTGCCTATGATCTGAATTGACATGAAAAATTCTCTTTTAGTGGGTATCACTAGGTATAGGTAGTCAAAATTCTGTATTTTAAAGTCACTTGAAATTATCTTTTCTTTGTGTAATTATGCTACCAACATGACAAATAGTTAGGTTCACTCATTTCTGTTTGTTTTCCATTGTTAAGGACTACTTTTTTTTTTGAGTCCAAAAATGTATGGTAAATATTCACATGCTTTTAAAATCAAAATTGTAAAGCAAAGTACATTTGAAGTCTAGTATCCATTCTCTTGTTATCTCTACCCTGTTCCTCTTTCCCCGTAACAAACCTTTAAAAAATATTTTTGGTTTATCTTTCTTTTGTGAGTAGATATGTATGCGTGTGTTTATATTTATACTCTGCCTTCTTACACAAAAGATAGCTTAACCTTGTTCCATGCTTTTTCTTTTTTACCTTAGGAATTTATTCCAGAAATGATTTCATAAGTGTATAAAGATCTTCCTCATTCCTTTTTATAACTACACAATACTCCACTGTATGGATTTACTGTAATTTATTCAGCCAGTCTTAGTTGAATTTTATGGACAGTTGGGTTATTTTCAGTCTTTTGCTATCATAAATCATGCTGTAAAGAATAGCCTTGTACAAATATTATTTCATATTTTTTGCCTCTTTATCTGTGGAATGGGAGGACAGTCTTTCTTTTATTTATTTTTTTTAATGAGTGATCTTTGGATAGCTTTCCTGTACGGGTTTGTAGTAGCTTTTTTTTTTTTTAAGAAGATGTTGGGGGTAGGAGTTTATTAATTAATTTATTTATTTTTGCTGTGTTGGGTCTTCGTTGCTGTGTGAGGGGTTTCTCTAGTTGTGGCAAGCGGGGGCCACTCTTCATCGCAGTGTGTGGGCCTCTCACTGTCGCAGCCTCTCTTGTTGCGGAGCACAGGCTCCAGATGTGCAGGCTCAGTAGTTGTGGCTCACGGGCCTAGTTGCTCCGTGGCACGTGGGATCCTCCCAGACCAGGGCTCGAACCCGTGTCCCCTGCATTAGCAGGCAGATTCTCAACCACTGTGCCACCAGGGAAGCCCCAGTCTTTCTTTTAAATGAAGAGTCTAAATACTGGCTAGATCAGTAGTAGCAATGAGAGACATCAGAGAGCCAGTTTCAGAATTTTAGAAAGCTTAATGGAAATCTAATTCAATCATTGATTGCATAGGCTAAATAAAACGTCATCGCTTTGCTTTTGACAGGAATTTTATCTGCTGGTGATGATGACAGTTATGTCAATTGGTAGGTTTCTTTAATTAACGAGAATTGGGAAAATAAAATATTCACACATGACATTTAGTAAACAGAACCTTTCAAAATAGGGTTTTGGGAGATGAAATCAGAACTGGGCATTTGGTTCATTCTTATGGCTGAGTCATGTATGACAGCAGATTTTTAAAAGCTTCTTTAATGTTTTTCTCCTGTTATCCTTTAGACTAGCATTTTGTAGTTCCATGAATCTAAAGAAGTGTTACTCCTGTTTTGAGGTAGAATTCAGCTATATTATCTCAAAATAATTCTAATCGGGATGTATTCTGTACCAGAAAGAATTACCTCTGGATTTTTAAAAGTTAATGCCACAATTGAGGGGGAAATAAAGACATATAAAATTGTTGTGTTATGAATCAGTCTGGGAAGTACAATTTTGTTGTACTAGATTTGACCCCCGATACTAGTTGTTTCTCAGCTGGAAGCATTAAGTAAATAATGGAAAACTTTAAACATTCAAAAACATTGCTGTCTTATCCCTTTTGATCTTATCCCTTTCTAAAACATTCCATGGATATGTATATTTAAAGTTACTACTAGACGGGAAAACCATAATAAAAATGGAAATAATTGTCATGCTTGTTATTTTAGGGTTAGGGTTAGCTCTTGGGGTTCCCCAAGTCAACCAACCTTCTGGGACTATACACACACGTGTGTGTGTGTGTATATAACACACATATACATATATATACACATGTATACATATTTACGTAAATTTACACACACACACACACACACACACACACACACACACACACACACACA